>NC_056733.1:1298850706-1299083206 GCF_019279795.1 Protopterus annectens
CAGCAGGGCTACTTTCTGTGGACAATCTGCATGCCCACCTTTGTGTTCACTTTGGAATTGCTGTGTGCTCTGTTTTTTCTCTCTCACATCTCAAATATATAATATGAAAACTAGGGTGATCATTTAAACTCCCTGAAGAAGGAACATGTATACATCCCAAACAGGACTAAGACAGCTTTCAGCTCCTTTGTGAAACTGAACAGGATAAAGCTTGTATAATAAGCAACTACATTAATGAAATAGACTTGTCAGTAAGGAGATTAATAGCCAAGGTAAGAGAGACTGGAGGGGCCAGGTTGCAGGGAAAACAGTCTTGAGGTTCAGACTTAGATGGTCACAAAGAAAGAGAACCACACATATTCTGTGTTGCATGTAAGCACATAAGAGTTGTCAGAGGAGCCAGCTGAAGTGATAGCACACATGGCTATGTAGGTGCCTGCCGAATGATAAAGTGTCTGGAGGTAGCATTCTCAGAAGGGTTATATGTTTCAACAACCATAATGGCAAATAAGAAGACTGGAGATTATAACAACTGGTTGCAACAGTGGGCAAAGCAAAAGAGCTCAGATTAGTAGAACACAAGGGAGGTCTGGCATAGTAGCCAACTCTATGTTAAGAGCAGGCAAAATAGAAAGTAATGCTCAAAGGTC
This sequence comes from Protopterus annectens, assembly GCF_019279795.1. Classification (NCBI taxonomy): domain Eukaryota; kingdom Metazoa; phylum Chordata; order Ceratodontiformes; family Protopteridae; genus Protopterus; species Protopterus annectens. The sequence continues at coordinate 1,298,851,357 of NC_056733.1, forward strand.
AGTGGGAAAAATGAAAGGGGATGAGGTGTTGCCAAAGTCAGCACCTATCCGCTCTACGCTTTCGAATATTAGCTAAAACACTGTCCATCCCTACAGTGCCTTTTTTAGGCAATGCCAATCTGAAAGTACTTCAGACACAGCAAATCAGAACCAAGAAAATCTAAAGGTATTTCTGCTCAATGCTAGGAGAATAACCAAAAAACTCCACTCCCTAGAAGCTCTATTCACCCTAAAGAATGCTGACATCTATGCAGCCACTGAGACATGGTTCAAAGCTGCAGACAACACATTGACAGTGAAAGGTTATAATGCCTTCCACACATTTAGAACAGCTACTACACAGACAGCAAATAAAGGTGAGGGTGTCTCGATTTACATCAAAAATAAATACACCTCAATGCTGGTCAAACAAGACAATACACTTGAGCTTCTCCATGTTCAACTCACCATAGGCAAAATCCAATACCACTTCCTTGCAAGCAATAGGTCCCCCACTATGACCCAGGATAACCACACCATGTATTTAAACTTATTGCAAACGCTCACCATCCAACCCAATACCATATTCATAGGCAAATTTAATAACCCAGAATTAACTGGCAGTCATATATGACACCAAACATACAGGCACAGAGAGTCCTTGATTTTGTAAACACAAACTCAATGGACCAGATTGTCAATACACCAACCAGGGTTGTAACCATACTGGATCTAGTCCTCACTATTTGGGGAAAGTGCTGCACACCCCCTAGTGTAAAGTCTTCCTAGGTAAGGTCAGATCACAAAAAGGTCTCCTTTGAAGTAAAAATAAAACCTGTACCCCCCCACCACCACCACCACCACCTAACCCTGGAATATCCAAGAACTACTCTAAGGTTAACTTCCAGCTATTAGGTGATAACCTGGCAAAATTTCATGCCCCATAAATTCTGAGAACAATGCTGCCTATGCAGAACTGTTCACAGAAACCCTATTCAAGCATGTTAATATCTGCATAGAGGCAGCTGTCACCCACCAGAAAGAAGTACAGAACTAACTCAAAAAACAAGCCACCCTGGTGGAATCACAAAATCAATCGGATGTATAAATGGAGGAAGAAAATCATGGCAAAAATTAGGAGGTGCAGCACCCAGCAGGATAAAAGCACTCTCATTAAACTAAACTAACAACTCAGAGGGCAAATAACGTCTACCAAAGCCAAATATGAGGTACGTTTGGCCTCCCAGGCCAAGGACAACCACAAAGCATTATTTAGCTATGTCAGCAACCTCAAAGGCAATACACAGTGGTGTGTAGAGCTCATTGTAAATGAAGCCACCTATACTGAGCCAGAAGATACAGCAAACCTCCTGGCTGATAAAATCATCTCCAACTTTACTCTTCTCCCCCCCTCAACCTTCCCTCAGGAACTATCATCTAATATAAGTCCCCCTACTATCACCAGGGAACAGGTCCTTAATGCTCTCTCGAAGACTAAGAACACTGCATCAATGGGCCCAGACAATATCCCAGGGTGCCTTCTAAATAGTATGAAACATGACCTATCAGGGCCTCTGGAATTACTATTTAAATTTAGCCTCCAAACAGGCTTCCTGCCTCATAAATGGAGAAAGGCAAGAGTCATCCCTCTGCAAAAAGGTGGGCCATCTACAGACCCTGGAAACTACAGATCCATAAGTCTCACTAGTCTTGTACGTAAAGCTATGGAAAGAATTATCATGGAGATGATCAACAGCAATATAGTAAACCTCCAGAAATTGGACCCAACCCAATTTGATTTTGTCAAAGGCAGATCGTGCCTACTAAACCTGGTGGACCTCTTTGAGAAAGTCACCAAAGCAATGGATGAGGGCAAAATTGTTCACACTGCCTACCTTGACCTGGTCAAGGCATCTGACACAATATCCTACTCTGGTATTGTTGACAAACTCACGAGGTTAGGTACAAACCTGTATGTCACCCGGTGGATAGCCAACTGGCTCACAGACAGGACCCAGGAAGTTAGAATTGGGGAGTCCACCTCTACAAAGAGGCCAGTCACAAGTGGAGTCCCTCAGGGATCAGTCCTTGGACCGTTATTTTTTGGCATTTACTTCTTAGAAGTCAAGGCCAATGTCAGTGGTCTCTGGCTGACTAAATTTGCAGATGATTGCAAATTAGGAGCTGTCATTGAATCGCACACTGACAAAAATGTTCTCCAGGAGGGGCTGACACAGACAAAAAACTGGTGTCAGAGTCATGGACTAAAACTAAATGCCAAGGAATGCATACTAGTATCCTTTGGGAAGTCATCCATCCCTGGTAACTATCACACTGACAACACACCCCTTAGAGGTGACCCAGTAGTCAGGGATTTAAGGGACACACATAGATAGTAATCTAGCCTTTGCTCATCACGTGTCTACAGTGGTGAGGAAATCATTCTATGTTGCACAAATTATAAACAAAGGTAAGGCATCTAAGTCCAGGGAATTCATTGCTCCACTGTAGTCAGCATTCATCAGACCTATCAATGAGTACAATGCCCCCTTTGGTATGTACCTAACTAGTCATATCCAACAACTGGAATGTCCACAGAGGTTCCTCACTAAAAAAATACAGCATGTAAGTAATATATCCTATGCAGACCACCTCAAGGCCCTATCTCGGTATTCTGTCTCCTACAGGATTTTGAGGGGAGATCTATGCATGGCATACAGGGCACTGTCAAACCCCACTATGATGGACCTCCTGCATATCCATAAAACAAACAGTACCAGAATTACCCACACTAAAGACTTAAACCTTACCTGTGATATAAACAGGACCTGTTGGAGAGATAGTCATGTATGCCAGAGACTACCCCGTCTATGGAAAAGGCTCCCCATCCATATGTACATAGGTAGGTTCATAGGTAGGTACTAGGCTATTGGCCCTAGAGCCTATATAAACCTAGCCAAAAAGGTACCCTTGCTTTCGCCACCCAAAAAAAATATTTTCCTGTGCCCCTGTCGAGCAGAGCCACAGAAGTGATCTCCGGGGTGAATTTCCTATTTCCCATCCAATCATCAAGATTTTTCTTGAAGAGTGCTAATGAGGAGCTCTGTTTGACATAGATAGGTAGTTTGTTCCAGAGTATGGGAAGTCTCTGGGACAAGAATCTATCCCTCCAGCATGTTCTGTTTACTGTGGTGACAAGTTTTAGGTCCCTAGAGTGTTAGCTCGGAACGATTGGGATTTCTTTAAGTGGAGCATGTCCAACAGCTCCGGATTTGACATAGCTTTGTATGTTAGGCAGAGATCGCCTCTGAGTAGGTGATATGCGATGGAGTAAAGCTGGAGTTTTTTGAGACGGTCTGAGTAGGGCATCTGCCAGTAATCCTCTTTGTGAGGTATTTCTGCGGCCATTCCAGTTGTTGTATATGTCTTGTGAGGTACATACCAAAAGGGGCATTGTACTCTATAATGAGTCTAATGAGTGATGAGTAGAGGGGAACAATTACCTCTTTTTTCCTGGATGAGAAACCTTTTGTAATGAGGTGTGCCACATTGAAGGATTTCCTGACTACTGTGGCAATCTGATTATCAAAGGAGAGACTACTGACCACCTGTGTCCCAAGGTCTCTTATCACACTTTCGGTGTTAAGCAGACTACCGCCTATGTGGTAGCTCATGGGTACAGAATTTTTACCAAAAGAGATGACAATGCACTTTTTGGAAATGAGCTTCAGGCCATGGCTTTGACACCAGGCATCTGTCTCAGTGAGGCCCTTTTGCAGGATGTCCATATAGTTAGGATTTTCAATTATAGATCCTAGTTTGCAGTCATCTGCGAACTTCATTAGCCAAAGGCCTTCTGTGTTAGCCTGTACTTCAGAGAAGTAGATACCAAACAGGAGAGGACCCAGGACTGAACCTTGTGCTACTTCACCTGTCACTGGTCTGAAGGTAGATTTGGAGTCTGCTACTTTCACATTGTGGATTCTGTCAGCGAGCCAGTTGGCAACTCGTCTTGTGACATAGGGATTTATACCTAGTTTAGTGAGTTTATCTATAATTCCAGAGTGGGGGATGGTGTTGAAAGCCTTGGTGAGATCTAGATAGGCTGCGTGAACCACCTTACCCTCATCTATGGCTTTGGTGACTGCTTCAAAGAAGTCTATCAGGTTTAGGAGACATGATCTGCCTTTTACAAACCCGAACTGGGTGGGGTCCAGAGTTTGGAGATTAACAATGTCTTTGTTTATAAGTTCCATGATGATATGTTCCATGGCCTTGCAGACCAGGCTTGTCAGGCTAATGGGGCGGTAGTTCCCGGGGTCCGTGGTTGATCCCCCTTTGTGGAGTGGGATAACTGTCACTGTGCGCCATTCAGTGGACACAAAGCCTAAGGTGAGGCTATGATTGAACATGGTACTTAGATGGAGTGCCAGTTCGTAGTTCATGTAGAATGCAGCCTGGGATGCTGTCAGGTCCCATGGATGCTGTGTTCTTGGCTTTGGAGAGGGTGGTTTTTACCTGTGCAGCCATGATTACAGGAACTCTGCATTCTTCTGGTATAAAGATGGGCCCTTTAGGGGGTGAAAGGGGGGTAAAGTTAGCACTGAACCTATCTGCCAGGAAGTTGGCAATATCAGTTGGTTCTGTATATTCGTGGATTATGTGTTGTCATATAAAGACATGGAGCTCTGATTGTATATATGCCTCTATACAGAAATTTGTTTGTCATTTGTTGTATTTGTACTGTTATGTTATGGAGCTTTTCTCCCCGGGCCTCTGCTGTAAATGGGCCTTGTTCCAGTAGGACTTTACCGGTAAACAAATGCAAAATAAAATAATATAAATAAATAATAAATAAAATAGTGCCATTGTGCTGTAACTCAGAGCAGATCTGAGTGTTACCATTGAGATTCTTGACATGGCTATAGAATGCTTTGTGGTTGTCTTTAGAAAGAGTGGCGATTTTGTTTTCGTAACTAGCTTTGGAGGATTTTATGAGGGATCGCAGCTTCTTACAAAACACTGACCAGGGAGATCCTTCAATTATGGGATTTTACTCTTTTTTTGCAGCAGTTTCTTTCTTCTGTTGTAGAGTTGGTTTATGGCAGGGGCCACCAGATTGGCTTCCTTTTTTTCGAGGATAGCATCTTGGTTCTTTTAGGGATAGCACAATCCATGCACTCGTATAAGTGCTTATAAAGTACATTTGTGTAGGATTCAGTAGTTGTACCTCTATTGTCCGTCTGCATCGGTGTTGTGAAGGTTGCCATTTCTGTCTTAAGAAGCGTGAAGTTGGTTTTGGAGAAATGTTTTACGGTGGTTTCCCTAACGGGGGTGGGGGCGGGATGTGGATGTCTAGGGTGATTAGCTTGTGGTCGGATCTGACCAAAGAGGAATTGACCTCTGGTGTGGAACACTGGTCGCTCATGTTGGTAATGACCAGGTCTAGGATATTGCTGCCCTTGGTGGGGGGTGTGGATAAGTTGATCCAAGGCGCTGGAATTTATGAATTCCAGAAAACGTTGAGCAAAAGAGTTGGTACATGAGTAGCTTTCCCAGTTAATGGTGGGGTAGTTGAAATCACCCATTATTAGGGTGTTAGGTTGTACCCTAATATTTTCCAGTGCATCAAGAAATGAGGTGTGGGAATCCTGAGGCATGGTGGGGGATCTGTATCAAAGTACAATTTGGACTGTGGTCTTGCCCAGAGTTAGTTGCACTTGGATAATCTCGGATGCATTATGCTGAGCAACTAGCCTGGAGGTGTGGATATCCTTAATGAATATGGACACGCCTCCACCTTTAGTGTTTCGGTCCAGGTTAGGTGGTCAAAAGGTGTGGTATGAGTTATATCCTGGTAATGCAGGGGTGCTCTCTGGAGCCTTGAACCAGGTCTCTGTCACTGCACAGATGTCAATGTTCTCCATTTTAAGGAATGTCTCGAGTGAGTGCATTTTGAGGCTTAGACTTCTAGCATTGAGTAGCATTACCCTCAGATTTTGCTTGCTTGTACCTGTTACGGTGGTAAATTTGTCATTTGAACCTTGCCTTAAAAAGGCACTATAGGGGTGACAAAAGACTTAACCAGTATCCAGAATCCCAAGGGCGACAGGTGCAGGAATCTCTGGTTCATGCTCTGTTCATGTGAAGCATAGTTCCTCCCTAATCCAATTCAAGTGCAACTGGGACAATTGGATTGGAAACTGGAAATTCATCCCTGGTTTGGCAACTTTATCGCTGATTCAAACAGGTAACCTGTAAATGATTCATCTCCCAGGCCCATGCTTACACTTATCAAGGGTATTAAAACTTGTCAGAGATTTGGGTTGCATGGCTAGGCTTAAAAAGACCCTTGTGGTCATTAGCCTAGTAAAAACCTATGAACCTATGAATTTGGAAAAGATCCTTAAGGGCAAAAAAATGGCAGTTGTGGTTCAATACACACAAATATAAAGTACTGCACTTGGGCCGCAACCTTGGTGTACAGTAATACGGGGGGGAGGGGTGTCAGTGGAATTAGTGGCAACAGAGCAGGCAGATGACCTAGGAGTGCTTAACACAAAAGAAGCAGAATGAAAAGGTCATGACAGTTGCAAATAGAATGCTAGGACATAACCCAAGGAAGATGTACTCCAGAAGCATAAAAAAAAAAAAAAAAATGGCTACACTCTATTAGGCACTGTTGGGGCTGCTTCTTGAATATTGGAAGATAACTGGCTGCTACAAGAAGTCAAGTTGAAAGAATCAGAAGGATGTTGTCTCTGCTAAATACAGCGATAAAGTATTGATTATGACCTAGACGACACAAGACTGAGAAGCCACCTGGGCAGTGGGGGAACTGGCAAGGGAATGACGATAGGAATGAGTGACCAACTTTCATCCTGTTGCACTGACTCCTACAGGAGGTAGGACAAAGTGGATTTTCATGATGGGCCACGATGTGCACATATCTGCCAAGCAGCAGTTGTGCACTGAAGCCACATTTCAATATATTTGCAGTTGTGCAGAGACATCAATGGAGTTGCATTGTTAGCAGACCTAGACAAAATGTCCCCCTGTCAAACAATGTAAAACAACACATTAGGTAAGAAATTACAGCAAATATGTGTAAGTGTATCTACTTTATGTAGTAGTCAATGGGATTTGGCCCACCCACCTTGTCTTCAACACAGTCAAACAGCAGTCCATTATCCCCTTTAAAGATGTAGGATGGTCTTGTGCCTGTGTTCCATGGAGCTTAGGCTGGGCTTGAACTTGGCTTACACCAAGTGCTGGTGGCCATCTTCTTTTCTTTGAGCCACACAGCAACTGTAAGGGCTTGTGAATATGATGAGTTATTAACATTAAGTAATTAAGAAACAATGTAGTATAACAAAGTACAAGAAGCTAAAATCAGTAAGAAACAGTACATATTAGATGTATACAAATCTTCAGGGGATAGCAAGAAAATCTCTTTACTATTATAGTGACCTTTCCTACAAGATCAACTGTTGTGGTAATTATACTTACAGCTGTATTGTTTTCTCTGGGAAGGGCCAGTGTAAAAGCAATGCTAATATACCCAAGGGAGGCTAACTGTTACAGGATTCCCTGTAGTACAGCTGTGTCAAACCCTGTCCTGCCTCTAGACTGTGCATCCAACATATAATGTTTACTGAAGGCGTGGACTGTACACCATATGGCAGTTTACAAAATATCTTGTGAAGAATCATTTCTGAAATATGCTGCTGACTGCAAAGTCATCCATTTTCACCCATTATGTGTGAAGATGACAGAACAGATATGTGGTTTAGCCAATTATGCAAATAAGGTATGTATGGAAATCTGATGGTGGAATGCAGAAGTATAGGAAGCTATCAAAAGAAAGAAGGAGAGTGGGAAGAGGTGGGAGCTAGAAAACATAGTCCAGACTAAGGAGGAATACTTGTTGCCTAAACAGGAAGCTTTCTGGACTGCTAACCAGGAAAATAAGAAAGTAATCACAATGCCAAAAAGCAAGGTGTCAAGAAACCTCTACCAGCTTCAGCCAGGTGACTTTGAGGACAGTACAAAGAAGCTCTATCATGCTGTAAGACAGCAAAAGAAAAACACAGACAGTTGGCAGATGTCGTTCATAAGGGACATCAGCAACAATCTGTTCACCAGTCCAGAAGGCATCAAAGGCAGATGGAAGGAGTAACTCAAGAAACTTCTGAATGAAAACACAAGCCACAGTGGCTGTACTGCCACATACACAGCCTATGATAAAAAAGGAAAGAGAACCCTCCCTTGAAGAGATATGAAGTGTGCCGAGGAAAATGAAGTCAAGGAAAGTGACAGGCTCAGATGAAGTCAAAGCAGATATGATAAGGATGTTGGGTGCCTTATGGCAAAAATGGCTCTGAGGGTATGTATTACAATTTGGAAAAAAGAAGTTATGCACTCACCATAACATTACATGCGTGTTGCCCATGTCCGCCTTCATTCTTACTAGTTTGGTTCGGATCCGTCTCGGCCTTTATTTTCAAGCTCGTGGTCCTCTGCCAGCTCATGGGTAACTCCATATCTCAGCATGCACTGGAACCATCCCCAGATCTTGTTTGCCTTCAATTTATAATGGCATTGCCTAACTCCAAAGAAGGACTCAGAGGCTGATGAAGAAGGGCAGAGGTCAAGGGGATCCAATTTGACTAGACCCAGTCTTCTAGGAGTAAAGGAAAAGAGAGAGGGAAGGAGGGTGGGATGTAAGAATGAAGGCAAAGATGGACAACACACATGGAATGTTATGGTGAGTACATAACTTCTTTACGTGATGTTGTTCTACCTCATCTTCATTCTTACTAGGTTGGGACAGCGTCCCTAGCAACCTGATTCTTGGGTGTCTCACGGAAGAATATTCCTCAGAACCATGGATCCAAAGGAGGCCCTACTCCTGGAGACCAAATTGACTTTGTAATGAGTGATAAAGGTATGGGGGGCTAGCCCATGTTGCTCCAGCGCAAATAGTCTCAATAGGCACCTTAGCCAAAAAAGCTGAAAATGTAGCAATGGCTCTTGTAGAATGAGCTTTAACTCTTTTTAGAAGTTCCTTATTTTGAAACTTGTAAACAAATGTTATACATTCTGACAGCCATTTAGAAAGTGCCACTTTAGACACAGAGGATCCTTTCTTAGAATCTGTAAAGGAAATAAATAGTTCATCAGATTTACAGAATTCTGCAGTTCTATGTAGGTAAAAATGTAACTGTCTATTTTATTCATTTATTTATTTATTTATTTTACATTTGTTAACCGGGAAAGTCTGACTGGACACATATCCATTTTCAGCGAAGGCCCGGGGAGAAAAGCTCCAATAGCACGTCAAAGAAAATTACACAAGAATATCATACAGAGATATAGGTTCCATAGAAACATAAGTTATGTATAGATTAACAATTCCTTTAGTAAAGTCAGCATACAGCATTCTAGTAGTAGGGTTTATATAGAATATTAAATATAAACACACAAGAAAAAAAAATTATTTTTCTTTCTAAATTATGAGTACTCTCAATATTTTGTTACAGAAATAACCAGTGATTATTAAGCTTTAAAGTGAAAGGAATTAGGGGACCTTTAGTAGAATCCTTGAATATGGTATTGGTGCAAATTAACCTGGGGAGTAGCATGAGCAAAGCCAATTGTTTGAGAAGTGGGTTCTCAGGAGTTTCTTAAATTGAATAGTGGTGGTAGTGGAGATTATTTGGCTAGGTAGTGAGTTCCAGATTTTGGCAATAGTGCAGGCAAAGAGAGATCACATGTACATCATATGAGATTGATTTGAGAAGCTGAAGAAGATTTCCAGATATAAGTCCACTTTCTCTGAGGTTAGGAATGTCTTTTGCAGGGAAGACTCCAAAAGGCATCCTAGAGAGACAATCTTGTGAGAAGAAATTAAGAAGAATTTTTCACTCTTGATCTGAAAAAAAAATGATGTACTCACTGTAATGTTCCATCTTTGTTGTCCATTTTCATTCTTCCTCAACTGACTGGTACAGATCAGAAATGTCAGATCTGACTCAGCCCCTACAAAAGCTCGTGGCAACCTTGAACGCTCGAGCATCTCCATTATTTATAATGCACCAAGCCCCATTACCTCAGATTTTGTTTGGAAGCTATTAAAGAAAGACATAACTCTTATACAATCAGATATAACTGCAAATATATCAGAAAGGAATTGATGAAGCCAAATCTGGGACACTGTAAAGTCTGGAAGAGACAGATATTTTGTTATATCCGCCCACTCTTCTATAAACTAAAAGGTTGGGGGTTGGTGGGTTGGGAGTTGAGGAAGAATGAAAATGGACAATACAGATGGAGCATTAAGGTGAGTACATAACTTCTTTATCTGATGTTATCAATTTTCATTCTGTCACCAAATGATGGGACACAGTTCCCAGCTACCTAAATCTCAGGGTTGACTTAAGGAAGGATATTTCTAAGCACCACTGAGCCAAGAGATGCCCTGCCTCTGGATACCAAATCCAGCTTGTAATGAATAATAAAAGTATGAGGGGGAAGCCCAAGTTGCTGCTGCACAAATGTCATTCATGGAAGTCTTTCAGTGAAAAACTGAGGAAGTCGCTACAGACCTGGTTGAATGAGCACATATTTTCTTTGGCTAAATTATTCCCAATTTGTTGCAAATAAAAGAGATGCAGTCAGTAAGCCACTTGGCTAAAGTGGTTTTAGATGCCAGTTTACCCAATTTCATATCAGCAAAGGATACAAATAATTGATCTGTAGTTCTGATATCTTTTGCTCCATGTAAATAGAAATGTAATTGTCTATGAAAATCAAGAGAATGTAATAAGTATTTCCCCTTGTTCGAATAATTTGGGAAGAAAATTGGTAGGTTAATGGATTGGTTAATGTTAGAGAGCGACACAACTTTGGGTAAAATGGATGCATTACTACAAAAGGAAACTATCCTTATGAAATATCAGATATGGAGTTTTCACCAACAAGGCCTGGATTTCTGAAATTCGTCTGGCAGAAGTAATGGCAACCAAAAATAAAGTTTTCCAAGACAGAAATTTAAGATCGCAATCACATGCAGATTCAAAGGGTAGAAGGACTGACGACTGCAGTATCAGATTTATATGCCATGGACGCATAGGATCTTTAAAAGGAGGTCTGAGTACAACTGTGCCCTATAAGAAGGCTTTACATAACTTATAAGAAGCCAATGAAAAAACATAAAATCCAATATGAAAATAAGAAATTGCTGCCAACTGGACTTTAACTGTTGAAGAACTGGCCCCTTGGTTAAATAGCATCAAGAACTCTAGAATATCATGAATAAGTGCAAGAGAAAGGGTCCACATGGTTTTGAAGTGAATCTTTCCCATTTACTAATATAAAGTTTCCTTGTGGATAGTTTAAGGGAAGATGATAAAATATGGTCGACAGGGGATGAGAGCATCGGTTGTATGGCTATTACCAGAACTGGAGAAACCAAGCTGTCAGCTTGAGATTTGGAAGGTCCAGATGTATTATGCCTGTTGGGTGAGACAGGAGATCTTGAGCTGGGTCCAGAATCCAGGGATGATGAATTAAATGACACCACAGAAAAGGAAAACAAATCTGTCGAGGCCAGAAGGGTGCAATGAGAATGACTTTGCTCTTCAACCTGGCAGCTTTCTGAAGGAACTTTAAAATCAGAAGGATCTGCATAAAGTAAACCGGGGGACCAATTGTGGAGAAGGGCACACCTCGGTGACTAAGTAGCTGCTGTACTTGTTGTTCAGAGGAGATGTAAAGAGATTGCAGCAAGGCTGGCCCCACTTGCGGAAAATCAAATCTGCAACCTTCTGGTTGAGGGACTATTCGTGAGGTAACGGAATGCACCTGCTCAGTTTGTATGCTAGCATGATGGATGTCCCTGGAATGTGAATTGCCAAGAGAAAGCAGTTGGAAGACACTTCCCATTGCCACACCCTTAGTGCTTCTCAACATAGGGGGTATGATCTGGTCCCTCCTTGTTTGTTGATGTACCAAATCACTGACATGTTGTCTGTATCACAATCTTTCCCAAAGTGGGAGAGCATCCTGAAAGGCTTGCAATGCTAAAAGCACTGGTCTCAACTCTAGGATGTTGATATGTAAATTGGCCTCTTCAGGGGACCATATGCTTGGACTGTCTTTCCTAGGTAATGCCCCCCCCCACCTCAGCTGGAATGAATCCATGGTCACTATGGACGTGGGCTAAGATGGGACAAATACACGGCCCTGTACAACTTGTTCTGACTGGATCCATCACATCAGATACTTCTTGCACATGTTGGTGATTCATATTTGAGTGGATAAAGAGAGCTGAAGTATTGACCACTGAGATGCCAATATCCACTGAAGAATCCTAATATGAAATCTGGCCAAAGGAACTAAGGTTTTTGCTGCCGTCATTCATCCCAATGCTTGAAGAACCAGGTGGACCGAGACTCTGATACTGCAAGTTATTTTTTTCACTTGTGATCTTAAAGTTTGAACTCTGAAAAGGGGAAGGGAGGCTATAGTTGATTTTGTGTTGAGAAGCGCTCCTATGAATTCTAGACTTTGACTTGGTTCTAGATGATATTTTTCATAATTTATAGTTATTCCTAGCAATGCACAATTCTGGATAACTTTTTGTCTTGACATAATAAGCTGATGCCTGGTCAGAGTGGAAATGAGCCAGTCGTCTAAGTATGGAAACACCCGGAATCACTGCAGTCTCAAATGAGCTGCTAATACTGTCATATATTTGGTGAACACCTTGAGGGCTGTGGTGAGACCAAAGGGCAGTGCTCTGAACTGGTAATAACTGGCTCCCAGCCAGAAGTGTAAGAATTTCCTGGATCATCTGTTCATCTTTATATGATCGTACGCATCCTGGAGAAGAATGGACTGAACCGTGACCATCCAGAAATTGGTCTTTTGAACAGATTTGTTTAGGTTGCTGAGATCTAGAACTGGTCTCCAGTTCCCTATTTTCTTTGGCACTAAAAATACTTTTGACTAAGTTTCTGATCCTTTCTGGTCTCAGGGGACCTCTTGGATGACTCTTTTGTCTAGCAGCTTTTGTATTTTTATTGTTGCTTGCTCCCTCTGACTGTGTGGAACATCGGGGACTCTTCTGGAATTGAGAGGAGGAAGGGAAAATGGAAAATGATTTGATTTGATCCTTTGCACCCTAGTATCTTCTGTTATTTCTAGCCAAGTTCTCTGGTGCAGGGATAAATGACCCCTGATTGCCTCCAGAGGGGGACAATTGGGCCTCCTTTCAGGAGTGCTGGAAGGGTTTGCCAAAGAAAGATTCTCTGGACAGTTGATGTTGTGGGCCTCCTCTGCTGCGAGGGTGGCATCTACCATTTGAATTTCCCCCTCTGCCTCTGGGGGTATACTCTCCACGTGTGTCCTGGAAAGATCCTTGTGATTTCTTGAACCGCAACTTTCCACTGCCCTGATGATTCCACAAAAAGAATCTTTGAGGGGTGGAAAAATGTGTGCCCACAGCAGAAAGGGTCTTTTCATTCTTCCCACACCTGGACAAAGTGTCTTTTACTTTATGAACAAAAGCAGCCATGGTGTCAAAAGGAATACTGATGACCGTAGACTTAAAATGACTCCACAAAATCACATAAACGCATCCAGGTATGTCTCCTAATGGATATGCCTGAACCCACTGACCTTGAGGTTCCATCTGCTACATTCAAAATAAGCTTCATGGAAAAGTTGGATATCGATTGTAGGGTTGCCAACTGAGAAGTGACGAAAGCCTTCAGCTCTTCAGAAATGGTTCCTGTGAAGGTATCTGAAAGTTCCTTAATCAGATCCTTCTGTACTCTGGTGAAATGTGCCAAACAGTTTAGAGATTTCTCCAAAGTGTTGCTGGGCAGTCTCCTCTCTGTTTCAGGATTTTGAGGATGTCTCTGAATGAGACATCATCAGGAGTTGACCGGTGGGACCCTCCTCAAAATCTGCATCCTCTTTGATAGATTCAGGGGAATCTAAATGCTTCCTCTTGCATGCCTCTTCTTACGGACCTCATTATTGTGATATTCTGGGAAGTATCAGAAGAGTTCGGAATACCCAAATGGGAGTCCTGGGATTTTGATACCGGCTGTCCCTGAGGAGAGGTTATTTGAGACTCTTGGCACAAAGGTGGGGTCAATGTAGGTACAGATCCCAAGGGGATAGGCACCATCTGAGTCATTGTTGCTGGCTAAGCTCTCTCCAAAGTCCTAAAAGCAGACCTTCCTGGGGAGGGATAGGAACCTTTATCCAAGAAAAGGGCTTTCTGATCCCTGGTCCTTCTCTGCTCCGAGGAACACCCCCTCCCCCGAGGCAGAAGTCAGAGCCATACTTACCATTGCTGTGGGTCTGAGGTGCAGAGATGGCTCTGAAGCTCTCAGAGTCGACTGAAATACCTTGGATCCTACAGGGCAGAATCAGCTATGAGAGCTCTCTGGATTTGATTAAGCTGAAGAGCTCAGAGCAAACTTCAGATCTGAGGATACAACAATCCTCAGATTCGAAGTAGATGGGCCTAGACGACTAGGATCCAAGGGCTCTGAGACCAAGGAAGGAGTCAGAGGAAGAAAAGTTAGAAGTGGTGTTGTGGATGTACAGGCTTCCTGACCTGATGGGGTAGGAGCCGAGGTAAAAGCTGGGTGACACTGTGCTGAGAGGAACTGTCTCACTACCCTCTCCGCATCCTCTAAAGTAAGGCTTTTAGAAGAGCGTGAGGAATGCATTGAAGGTGATTCTGGTCAGTACAAAAATGGAGAGGTACTCTTGATGGGACTAGGTCCACCAATGGGGAGTACTTTGTTGTAGGCAAAGCAATCACATCCAAGAAAGATAGGGATGCTAACGATTGTATCAAGCATGCGAAAAGATGAAAGGAAATAAAAAATATATATATAAAATTGAAGAATAACAAAAATAAAGCACTTATCTAGTTGACTAGCTCGAGAGACAAATCACCACGTCTTTCACCTAATGGCGGTAAATGATATCTGGGGTAATGGGGGTTGGCGCATTATGGTTAAGGGAGAGGCTTGAGAGTTCAAAGTTGCCAAAAGCTTTTGCAGCGACCGAGTAGGATCCAACGTCTCAGATCCGAATCCATCAGTTGAGAACAGAATGAAAATTGACAGCATCAGATCACATGTTAAGAAGACCTGCAATCAATGAAAGGGACTCCTAACACCCGGAAAAAGATGATGTGAAGATAAGTAAGTTGCCTAGGTAAGGAAACATATAAATGCTCTTCACTCTGCAATGAGCTATCACTGGAGCTAGACATTTTTTAAACATCCTTGGAGCTGTAGATAACCCAGAGGATAACGCAGAGAACTGATAATGTGACCAGACACACAAAATCTGAGGAAACCTCTGAACTGTTTGACATCAGGGACGTGATGATAAGCATCTTTTAAGTCTGGAGTTACCATGAAATCTGGAAGAGAATGACAGGTAACAGACTCTGAAAGGTCAGCATCTTGAACTTTGGTACTTTTGCAAACATATTGAGAAAGGATAGGTCAATTACTGGTCTCCAAGAAAGATTCTTCTTTCTCACCAGAAACATTCTGTAATAGAATCATTCTTCCCTTTGGTTTTGAGGCACTGGTTCTATATCCTCCAAGGAAAGCATATGGCAAAAAACCTGAGGAAAAAATCTTTCTGGTTCAGAGGATGGGGGTGGGTTGGGGGGGGGGGGGTTATGTCTACCCAGTGTCATCTGTAACTCTTCAGAACCACTCTCAGAACCCATTTGTCTGAAATGATCTGTTGCCAAAGAGGAAGACTGAGAAACAGTTTCTGTGACAGATTTGAAGGGGTACAGGTGTGTATGTGTGGGGGTGGGGATATTGGCAGAGTCATTCTGAGGTAAAATCCTGTCCCTTTTTCTGAACGGATCCCTGATTTGGTGGACACCTCCTGCCATTTCTTTTTGGATCCCTGTATGCTGAAAGCTTGCTGGTATTGCTTGTTTTGCTTTTTGAAAAAAAAAAAAAAAAAAGACCAGAATCTTTGGAAGATTTAGGAAAAGGGGCCGAAAAAATCTTATTAAGTCCCTGGATCACTCTGTCTCTTTCATACAATTTGAGTACCCGAGTAGAACGACCAAACAAAATTTCCTTATCAAAGGAGATTTCAAAATCTCAGATTTTACTTCTTCAGAAAATTTCTGATTACATACTCTGGCAAAGCATCTCATCACAGTAGCTGTAGCCCCAGACACAAAGTCAGCACAATCATATACACTTTTTAAAGAATGTTTAGACACTTGAGAAAGAGTAACAATAATAGGATTCAATAAGGACCTATCTTCTGAGGGTAATGTGGAAAAAATATATTTTATTTTTAATGTGAATTTGTTAATTGGGGTAGAGCACTTATCCCACTGGAACCATTTCAGACTCAGCTCAAGAAAAACACAATAGTTACGTGAGACTGTATATAAAATGAATGACAAAATGCAATATATATATATATATATATATATATATATATATATATATATATATATATATATATATAATTTTTGCAGTGGAATTAATTTCTTAGGGACAGTGATGACTCTGTAAATGGCATTTTAAATGGACTGAATGGTGAATAAATGTATTTTAGAAACTGCAGAAATTAGTGGGAGGCAATATTCTGGCTGAGCCAGTAAGATACATTTACCTATGCCATTTCTACATGGTCTGAATAGAAAACTGGAGATCCTATTAGCCCAGAATAGGAGAAAGTTGACTTTTGTGTGTGTGCAGTCCAGGTGGAATTGGAAATTTAGGAAGGGGTCTAGCCAAACCTCTAGGTATCTGAATAAAGTGACAATTTCAATAGGATTTTTAGAGGCCTGGAGACAGGAGTGAGCTTTTGCTTATTGCCAAAAGGCATTGTTTTTGTTTTGGAAGAGTTTAATAGTTATTTATCACCGACCCATTGAATAAGGGCATGAAAATCAGCCTGAAGTTCAAGTTCAATGGAAAATACAGAATGGTTGCAGTGGAATAGGACCATGTCGTCAGCATAAAGCAGGTCAGGAAGATAAGGTAAGTCAAAAGAAAGTTTGTTAGTGTATATAGAAAAGGGGAGAGGTGCCAGAACATATCCTTAAGGGTCACCTTTCGGCAGAGGGACTGATGTAGAGGTTGATGAATTGAAATTAGCTGAGAACTGGTGATTAGACACGTAATTTTTTAACCAGGGCAGTGCATCATCACTAATACCTATTTCAGTGAGACGGTCTAGGAGAACTGAGTGATCAACAATAGCAAAGGCTCTGGTGAGGTCAATAAAAAGGGTCTATAATAGAACATCGAATGTTTAATAGTTTGAATCACTAAAGGTCGACCTTTAATGATCGCACTATTAAAACATTGAATGTTCCTAAAAAATAATTTAAAAAAAAAACTAAAGGGTATAGGCACTCACACCCCCACTACTTAAATATACCAACTCCGAGACTGCACTACATTGAAGTAAACAGAAATCTTCCCTTATGGAGATTTTCGTTTACACATTCGATATTCTGAACGTTCGCTATTGTGTCGACAATATAATATAGACCCAATAAAAATTGCTCCAGTAATTAGGCCTTTGTCCGTTCCAAGAAGAATGTTATCCTTGAGTGTCCAGGTAGCTGTGGATTTTCTGTGACCAGACCAAAAGCCATGATCCTTTTCAGAGGAGAAGGTGGTATTGGTTGATATATTATCTAAGTTGCAAATAAAGTAATTTTTCCAGAATCTTCAGTAGGGTAGAAAGAATCGAAATAGGCCAAATGTCTAATGGATTGGAAGGACTGGGTTTCTTAGGGAGAGATTTTACAATGGCATTCTTCCAGATAATAGGCATAATATCAAGTGTATCAGACAGGTTACAGATGTGTTTCAAAGGGATTATAACATTGTCTCTACAGTGATAAATAAACCATGGGAGAAGGCTGTCAGTACCAGGGGTGCTATCAAGTTTAATTTGTTTAAGCAGAAGGAAAATGTCCTTGGATGTGATAATTCTGAAGTAGAAATAAGGGATGTATGAAGAGGTGGGACTGTCAGATGCAGTTTGGGTTTGGTTAGAGAAAGGGCTGGGATGGTTGCTGAAATGAGAAAGGAAATCAGATGCAGAAAGTTGAGAGGATGTGGAATTCATGGAGGGAAAGGTCTTCCATCCTGTAGGATGGTTGACCTCTTTCCAAAAGTTTTTGGGTGATTTTATTACTGAGGTTTGGTATGATTTTATCAAATGACTTTTAAGACAACATCTTGCTTGGCAAGGTTGCGTAGCTTGGTGTAATGCTGTCTGCTTACAGTAGTAGGAAGTGCTTTCCAAGAATGCCATGTGTTGTCTCTGAGTTGTACAAGAGCTTTAAACTCATAAGTTAACCAGTCCTTAGTTTTATGCTTGCACAGTCTTTGGATTAGTGGGAAGGGGGAGTTTTGCAGGTGAGTTAGTATAGATGTGAGTAGCTCTGCAGCAATGTTAGGCCCAGATGAGTTCAAAACTGGTGACCAGTCAATGGTTTTGGAGAGGATGGATTTAAAAGTTCCTCAAACTGTCATTACAAGTTAAAAAATACTTCAACATATGAGTCTAGTAGTTCAGGATTATGAAGGCTAAGGGTTAAGGAAAAAAAATTATCTTTATAGACCTGTCAAAGGCTTTACCAGCCTTGTCCAAAGGAAAAGGATTAACATTATCCAGAACCTTGTTAGCAGCTGGAGAAGAAAGAGAAATAGCAGCAGAGTCTAACCGGAGGAGAGAAAACAAACACTTGCTAGACTACGGAACTTTATAAAGTCTATCTGCCTTTTTAGGGAATGAAGATTGACAATCATAATAATTGCAGAGAGAATCAAAAACATCCTCAGAGGCTGGCATGACACCATAGTATGTATCATAGCTACTTGTAACATACAATATATCTCCTTAAGGAGGGGTAACGTCCATTTGTTCCCACAAAATACACTGTTCATCCTGGACACAGTCTCAGAAAAAGAAAACCCCTTTACAGGAGAAGCTGAGGAAACATTTCTCAGAATCAGAGTCAGGTGCTTGTGAGGAAAAAACAGAAGAAGTCCTATCCTTGTAATTATTACAATCTTCTGAAAGAACATCTGCAGGATTTGTGAAATTAGGAATTATTTTTCAATGTTCTTGAATTTTCACAAGATTGAAAATCTGCAATAAACCCATAGCTATGGTAACTAATTTGACTTTAATAACAGACACACCAAAATAGGTCTAACCTTTTGTTGCTTTTTCCTAGAGACATTCTTAGAAGACTGATGGATGGCACTTTAACACGGGAAACAGATCTTGTACCTCACCACCACAGGAAGAACCTCCCAGTGAAACTCTCTTACCCAAGAAGATGGTTCTCTCATGGATAATGGACACTGGAACAGCCTCAGAGGACATGGTTTACCCCTGTCCGTGGTGGTAGAATGGACTATACCAGAGGTTCCAGGAGAAACCAGTGAGTGGTCAGACCACCTGCAAAGGCCCCTACCAATGACTGAGGGGTGGACTGATCCAGCCATTATATCCTGGGCAGGAAATAACCCAAACAGCTGTAGTCTACTGCAGCAATGAGAATGCTGATCATCCTGGAACTCTGTGCATGTGTAGCAATGCGCTTTTCTGCATATTTGGACTTCTAAGCCTCAAAACAAGAAAGCTGACTTTTTTAAAGTTCACACAAACACAAACATTTATAAACAGCTTTTTCACTGGAGGTTGGTGTCTGCAGCCCAGCAGCCAGTACCTCAAGCTCTCATTGGCAGTACTTAAAGACTGCAAAAGTAAAATGGTATAACATTCCTCTTATTAATATTAATTTACAGATTGACTAGTCTTATTCTGGTCAGCCCACTATAAATTTATAAAGAATATTTAATGCTCCTGAAGTCTGACTCATTTCAGCAGTTTGACACTTCTGTGCTCCTATCTATTAACATTATAGTGTGCATTTTTCATTTTGATAAAGATTATATGTAGTCATTCAAATACAATTAGCACTGCATAAGAGGAAGGATAAACATAAATACAACACAAAAAAATACCAAATTATATTATGTTTTAAAAACATTTTGTTTTATAGCAGCTAGTCTAAAATCTGATTTTCTTCTTTAATATGTCATGGTCACTTTTGCTTTGCTGTTTTTAAGGGAAAATATAACTTCACATTAAATAACAGGTCTAAGGTCATCCTAAAACACCAATCTCTGACTCTGTTTCAACTAGCTTGCTATCAGAGCTATATACATATAATGTGTGGTTATATGATATCCATAGATCGATATACATATACATGGAATTCAGGAAAAAAATTCTCCTAAACTTCAACTTCTACAATGATATCATACATTCAAGTAACTGATAACTCTTTTACTACAGTGGAAATATTAATAAAGTTATGTCTGTTTTCAGTACAATAAATACTACGTGTGGGACTTACTTCTTGATAATCTTCAAGAACTGTAGCTCCTGCTTGTTCCACAGTTTCAAAAGTCATAACTGAGCACAACTCCTTCCTAACAGACATGGTCATGTTGGCAAATGCAGGCAGCTGGTGCATGAATTCCAGCAATTGCTCTGTTAAGAAAAAGTAATAAGGACTTAAAAATAAGGTAATGGGTCTTTGAGCTACTATGCTACATACAAATGATCTGCAAAAAGTGTTAATTTTACATACATAAAGACAATCTACAGCACTTCATTAAATTCAAGTGAAAAAAACGTTCAAGTATAGAACATATAAAGGCAAAATTCCTGTCTGATTAAAAAAATGGCACTTTTCACCAATTAAGTACTTGAAATATATAAGACTAACTGCTCAGCTTTGGATAAAAAAAGAAGTTATGTACTCACCATAACGTTCCATCTGAGTAGTTCTACTTCATTTGTCTTCAACCTGTGGGTACCGGATCCGTATCGGATCCGAGCTGGCAAGTTCACTAGCATCTGCTCTGAGCTCCAAGCTCCTTCCCTTACCCATAATACACCTCCACTACCTTCCAACCCCCAGATCAAGTTTACTGCCACTTATACTGAGAACCTGACCTGAAAGAATACCTTATGACCTAAAAACTGCATCCAAACAGGCTGTCCATATGATAAGGCCAGGAGGAAGGAGGGGGGGAGGGAACATTTGAAGACAAATGAAGTAGAACTACTCAGATGGAACGCTATGGTGAGTACATAATTTCTTTATCTGAAGTAGTTTACTTCATTTGGTCTTCAACCTGTGGGACAGAGTCCCCAGCTACTAAACTCCTGGTGGCCCTCATGGAAGGATATTCTGGAGCACCGCGGAACCAAAGGATGCTCTCCTTCTAGAAGTCAAATCCAATTTGTAGTGAGAAATAAAGGTATGAGATGATGACCAAGTAGCTGCGGAACAAATATCATCCAATGAGACTCTAGACCAAAAGGCCACGGAAGTAGCCATTGGCCTAGTGGAATGAGCTTTCACCTGACCCAGAGGAGACAAACCTTTATCCTTATAGACCTTAAGGATGCAAAAGGAAACCCACCTAGGGATAGTGACCTTGGAGATATGTTTACCCAAAAAGGGTTTAGAGAAGGACACAAACAATTGATGAGATTTACGAAAGGTTTTAGCCCTGTGTAAATAAAATCGTAACTGTCTATGAACATCCAACAAGTGGAGTCTGTATTCCATTTTGTTAGCAAAATTTGGAAAGAAAACAGGTAAGTTA
Organism: Protopterus annectens; assembly: GCF_019279795.1. NCBI lineage: Eukaryota > Metazoa > Chordata > Ceratodontiformes > Protopteridae > Protopterus > Protopterus annectens. The sequence goes on from NC_056733.1 coordinate 1,298,873,073, forward strand.
ATGGTCTGATTGATGTTAACTTGTGATGCAACCTCGGGAAGAAAGAATGGATTGGTCCGAATGGAAACCCTATCCTTATATATGGAACTTTAATAGACAAAGCTTGCAGTTCTGAAACCCTTTTAGCAGAGGTGATAGCGACTAGAAATGCTGTTTTCCAAGACAAAAACTTAAGATCTGTGGTTGCTGCAGGTTCAAATGGCAGAGCAACCAAAGCTTGAAGAACCATAGTGAGGTCCCATGGGGGAACAGGATCCTTGACCGGGGGGGGGGGGGGGGGTGTAAAAGAAAAGTACCTTTAATAAAGGCTTTACACAGTCTGGAAGGGGCCAGAGAAGCAGAATTCTCACTCACGTGAAAATGAGAGATGGCAGCTAATTGAACTTTAACAGTAGAAGAGCTTGCTCCTTGTTGAAAAATACTGACTAGGAAGTCGAGAATGGCAGAAATAGGAGCCGTGAAAGGGTCTAAATTCCTTTGAGTAGCCCAAAAGGAAAAACATTTCCATTTGCTGGGGTAAATCTTCCTGGTGGAAGACTTATGAGCTGACACCAGACTAGACTTGACTGAAGAGGATAATCCAGGAGTCCTAGCAATCAGGGGAACTGGAGCAGTCAAGCCGTGAGCTACAAACTGTCCAGGTTCAGATGAGAAACCCCCAAGGGATGTGAAATAAGATCCTGAATGGGATCCAAGATCCAAGGCGGAGTCAGAAGATGTAACCAAAGGAAAGGAAACCATACCTGGCAAGGCCAAAACGGGGCAATGAGGATCACTTTGCTCCCCAGTTGACAAGCTTTCTGTAGAAACCTCTGAATAAGAGGTACTGGAGGGTAAGCATACAGAAGACCGGGAGGCCAAGCATGGACTAGAGCATCTCTGGGGGACTCCCCTGGCTGGGGGTTTAGAGTGAAGAACTCATTGCACTTTACACATTGGAAGGAGATGCGAAGAGATAGCAGCAAGGCTGACCCCACTCCAGAAAGATCTGCTCCGCTACTGAATGATTCAGAGACCACTCGTAAGGCATCAGAATAGTCAGACTTAACCTGTTCACTAGGATGTTGGACCTTCCCGGAATGTGCATTGCTATGAGAAAGTGACCGGTGGAGATTGCCCATTCTCAAACTCTCATGGCCTCGCGGCAAAGGGGGTAAGATCTGGTCCCACCCCGTTTGCTGACATACCAGACCACTGACATGTTGTCTGACTGAATTGCAATGGTTCTCAGAGGAAGAAAGGCATGAAGGGTCTGCAATGCCAGAAGGGCCGCCCTCATCTTCAGAACATTTATATGCAAACTGGTCTTGATAGGGGACCACAGGCCTTGGACTGTCCTGCCCAAACAATGTCCCGCCACCCAAGTTGAGAGGCATCCGTGGTCACTGTGGGTTGGACAGGGGCTGGAACAAAAGGTCGTCCCTCCAAGATTACCAGAGAGTACATCCACCAAAGAAGGGATGACCTGCAGACTCGACTGAGGTGTACTGGATATGATAATGGAAGATCCAACAGGGACCATTGCACCGTTAGAGTCCACTGTATTACTCGCATGTGTAACTGGGCGCACAGAAAAAGCGTTACGGTCGCTGCCATAGAACCTAGGGCCTTCAAAACTTATTCTGCTGAGGGAAGATGAGAACGGTAGATCAAGGAAACATGCATCCTCAGGTTTCGAACTCTCTCCGTGATCAGGAAGATTTTTCACTGTAGTGTGTCTATTTGTGCCCCAATGTCGTCTATCACCTGGACACAATTTAAAAGAGATTTGGATACGTTGATTGTAGTCCCCAAGTGAAGTGCAAGCTTTAAGAAATAATTCCTGGTTTGACAAAGTAGATGACTGGTGGGAGCAGTTAGTAGCCAATCGTCCAGGTACGGGTAGACCTGAATACCCTGAAGCCTCAGGTGAGCCGCTACTACCGCCATCACTTTGGTGAACACCCTGGGGGCTGTGGTGAGACCAAAGGGTAGGGCTTGAAATTGGTACTGACTGACTCCTAGCTGGAAGTGGAGGAACCTCCTGGAGCTTCTGTGCATCTTTATGTGATAGTAGGCATCCAGGAGGTCTAACAAGCACATGCAGGTACGGCATGATGGACTGTAATGTGACAATCCGGAATTTTTCTTTGGCAACTGACAGGTTCAGGGTAGATAGGTCCAAAATGGTCCTTAAGTCCCCTGTTTTCTTTGGCACCAAAAAGAACCTGGAGTAAGATGCCCGATCAGAACTGATCTGGGGGGGGGGGGGGGTTTGATGGTTCGTTTCTCTAGCAGTTTGGAGATTTCCAGTGCTTCTGCCTCCCTTTGCATGGTTGGTACATCCGGGAGGTGTTTGGGAGGAACCACAAAAGGGATAGAGTATCCTCTGGATATTTGTATTTATTTATTTTATATTTGTTGACCGGGCTAGTCTAACTGGATATATGTTCATTTTCAGTAGAGGCCCGGGGAGAAAAGCTCCAGGAAATAACATACAATGTAACAAAAAAAAATAGCATAGAGACAGTCCTATGCAGCAATAATTATAACATCAAAAACAGTTTTAAACAGCTGTAGTTATAACAGAGAGTGTAAGCTAAAGAAATTGGTAAAGAAAATTATAAAATATAGATATGATCTGAAGCACCCAGCAGTCTGATGATACGGACTCCCATGCCGCCAGGTGCAATGAAAATCGACCCCCTGACTGCCTCCAGAGTAGAGCAGTCAGGCAACCCCTCAAGGTTGCTGTCCGGGGCTGTCTGAGAATGGTTCTCGAGACCCTAAATTCCTTAGACCCACTCTGCTTCTGGGCCGGTGTCTGTCCTGTCCCCCTCTGCCTCTGGGGGAAGAAGAGCCCTGAGTGTCCCAGGAATACTGAGACTTCCAGAACCGCATCTTCTTTTGGCCTCTCTGATTCTGGGAAAAAGATCTTTGAGGGTTTGAGAAGTGGATTCCAATGGCAGACAGTGTATTCCCATCTTTTTCACTCTGGACCAAAGTCTCTTTGACGGTCTTACCAAAAAGGGTAGAGCCGTCATAAAGGGCCCTAGCAAAAGGCGTCTTGAAAGGTTCCAAAAATGTACATAATCTGAGCCAGGCGTTGCACCTCATGGACATGCTGGACTCAACTGCCCTAACCGCTTCTTCAGTAGCATGTGAAAGGAGTCGCATGGATGTACTGGAAACTGCTTTTAAAGTGGCCATCCTCGCGGAGAATGTGTCTCTGTCCTGCGACATGGACTTAGGGGGAGACTCCCTTGACCAAGTCGCGCTGTAGTCTAGTAACGTGGGCCAGGTAGTTCAGCTCCCTGATGGAAAAGGTCGCTGACGCATAAACCCGTTTCCCTAAGCGGTCCATCATCTGAGATTCTCGGTCGGGGTGATGAACCGAGGAACTCTCCTGGGCTACTTCTTTTTTAGTGGCTGCTGCTACACTATAGCGTCTATAGGGGAGCCCTTGCTCCATGCTGGTATATCTGAGGGTGGACTCAAGATCTTGTCTGTACGTTTCGAGATTGACTCCATGGTGTCCGGCTCCTTCCAGGCCCGTGAAGTGACTAGGTCCACCAGGGGATCTGCAGGAGGGGACACCCAGGAAGTAGATGGGCCCGTGCCAAAAGCCTCCAGAAACACAAATTCATCAGAAGAATGTTTGGGGGTGGACCAACCTCCCCGCTGGCATAGGATTTCCATGATGTCTCCAAAGGAGACATCCTTGAGAGGTGGCCTGGGGGAACCTTCCCCATCATCCAAATCCGTGTCCTCGGTGAGGGACTCGGGGGTGTCCAAGTGCCACCTCTTACACGTATGCTTGTGAGGCATGTCTCTGGTGGGGCTCTGTGGGGGGAACTCGCAAGCCACTTGTTCCTCAGGGGAAACCACCTGGGCCTCCTCGAGCATGGGCTGTCCCTCTGGTAAAATGATGGGATTCATAGACAGAGCCAAGGGAGTCGGGGCAGAGTCCAAGGAAATAGTCAAGGGTCTCGATGCAGTGGAGAGAACCCTTTCTACCACGTTGAACGCTGAGGGAGAAAGAGCCTCCTGGGGCACTATTATAGAAGCCGCTTTCCCCGGATCCGGCGAGAGAATCAGAGCCGGGCCCAAAGGTGATGGAGCTCTGAGGGGGGAAACTTGGCCCGACAACGTCGAAGCCGATGGAAAAAGTTCCGCTCCCTAAAATCCAACACCCAGGCTCCGGCTCCAAGAGCCACTTGGATCCGAACTGGTTGGATCCGACATGCTCCAGGCAGCTGCTGGCATCGAGGAGACAGGTACCGTCGGTGCCGACCCCCTGACTAAGGCCATCCTAGGATCCAAGTACTTTGAACCCGGTGGATGGATCGGAGAAGGAGAAATTGGTGTGAAGAAAGGAAGCAAGATCCCCCCTCCAGAGGGAGAGGGAGCTGGCAAGACTCCCATCTGGATCTGAGTACAAATGAACCTCCTCACCATTTTATCCATGTCAACTTTAGATAAGCTTTGGGTGGATCTCGACAAGGCCACAGACTCCGACCTGGTGGGTTGAAGAACCAAGGCCCTAGATGGTGGTCTTGGCTCCTCCAGCTCCGGGAAAAATCTCGGAGATCGGAGCCAAGGGGAGTCATGAATCCTAGCCTGACTTATGGCGGGAGTAGACGAAAGGCCCAAGGACCTCTTGCGTTTCTCTGGTCTTTGCTCTCTCTCGTTCTCTCTCTAGCTCTTCTGCGCTCCACTTTCACAGGCTTAGAAACGGGAGGTTGAATCCCAGCCTGGGAGGGAAGAGAAGCAAGGGCAAGAGGAAGGAAAGACGGCCACAGCAGCTGCTGTGACCGAAGCAGTGGAACAGGCAACTGCCTCAGTAGTGGGTAGAAGGCCTTTCAAGGCCAACTTAGCCTTTCTATCCTTAATAGCATGCGGGTTAAAACCCGTGCAAATGGTACAGTCAGTACTTAAATGTGCTACAACCAAGCACGTAACGCAGAGTGTGGCCATCGGCTGGTGACAATTTGTGGCCACACTCAGTGCATCTCTTGAAGACAAGCTTGGAGTCAGCCATGTCTCTAAAGAATAAACAGCACACACAACAAGATAAGGAAAAGGGAAAAAAACAAACTATTTCCTAATCGGACCCACTCAACACACACAGAATGCTGAGGGAGGAGGGGAAGCAACACACTAACAAGCTAACATTGAAAAACTACTGAAAAACTACTGAAAAAGCCCTAAACATGATGCACCAGCGAAGGGAGGAGGAGAGGGAACCTACATTAACAGCTACACTCAAACAACTATGGCAAAAAACTGCTTACTTTATCAAAAACCCAACTCACTAACTCGGAGCACAGGATCACGATGCTTCAGTCAAGCCGCAGCAAATGAGATCTGGGGGTTGGAAGGTAGTGGAGGTGTATTATGGGTAAGGGGAGGAGCTTGGAGCTCGGAGCCGATGCTAGTGAACTTGCCAGCTTGGATCCGATATGGATCCGGTACCCACATGTTGAAGACCAAATGAAGTAAACTACTTCAGATATCTTTTTTAAAGCAAGAAAGATTAATTCCCACAAAGAAGTATACTGTTTAAGAAGCCCCATTAAAAAAATTAAAAGAGGATAAATAAATAAGTTATGTATTTACTATAACATTCCATCTTTGTTGTCCATTTTCATTCTTCCTTAACGAATGGATTCTGATCCAATCCCTCAGATCTGACTTGGCAATTGCAAAAGCTCATGGCAACCTTGAACTCTCGAGCTTCTCCCTTACCCATAATGCACCAACCCCAAGTATCTCAGATTTTCTTTGCTGATTTTACTAGAAAGAAATATTTTTAGTCAACAGGGAAGAGTACCTTCTCTGGAGCTCAATATAAAGAACAGTGATGTTTCCTAACCACTCATTCTTCCAGAAGTTTTCAAGGTCGGGGGTTGGTGGGTGGGGAGTTGAGGAAGAATGTCACAGATGGAACATTATGGTAAGTAAATAACTTCTTTATTTGATGTTGTCAATTTTTATTTTATCCTCAACTAATGGGACAGAGTCACCAGCTACTTAAGATCCCGGGTGGATTCAAAGAAGGGTATTCCTGAGTACCACTGAACCAAATGATGCTCTACCTCTCGAGACCAAATCTAGTTTGTAATGAGTAACAAAAGTGTGTGGAGTAGCCCAAGTTGCTACTACACATATGTCATTCCATGGATGATCTAAGCCTGAAAAACTGAGGAAATTGCCATGGATCTGGTTGAGTGAGCTCATAACAGTTTTGGTAAGGTGACACTCAATTTATTATAAATAAATGAAATGCAATTAGTAAGCCATCTGGTTGGGGTTACTTTGGTCACTGTTTTTTCCAATTTGACATTCGCAAATAAACAAATAATTGGTTATATTTTCTGATGCTTTTGTTCTATGTAAGTAAAAACATAATTATCTGTGAACATCTAGTAAATGAAGCAAGTATTCAGCCTTGTTTGCAAAATTTGGAAAGAACACTGGCAAATTAAAGGACCAATTGATAATAGATTCTCAGACCACCTCAAGAAAGAAGGAAGCATTAGTCCATAATGTAACTCTATCCCTGTGAAAGATCAAATGTGGTGGTTACAAAGATAAGGCCTGAATTTCTGAAATTTGTTTAGCAGAAGTAATGGCTACTACTGTACCCAAGGGTGAGAGAGCGGTGATTGAAGCAGACTTCAATGGGCATGTTGGTGAAGGGAACAGAGTTGATGAAGAAGCGATGGGTAGGTATGGTGTTAAGGAAAGGAATGCAGAAGGTCAGATGGTAGTGGATTTTGCAAAAAGGATGGACATGGCTGTGGTGAATATGCATTTTAACAAGAGGGAGGAGCATAGGGCGACATACAAGAGTGGAGAGAGATGCACACAGGTCGATTATATCCTATGCAGGAGGGCCAGTTTGAAGGAGAATGGAGATTGTAAAGTAGTAACAGGGGAGAGTGTAGTTAGGCAGCATAGAATGGTGGCCTGTAGAATGACGCTGGTGATCAAGAAGAGGAGGAGGAGTGTGAGAGCAGCACAAAGGATCAAATGGTGGAAACTGAAAAAGGGTGACTGTAAAGTGGAGTTCGGAGAAGAGTTATGACAGGCACTGGGTGGCAGTGAAGAGTTACCGAACAGCTGGGTAATTACAGCAGAGGTAAAAAGGTGCTTGGTGTGACATCTGGACAGAGGAAGGAGGACAAGGAGACCTGGTGGTGGAATGAGGAAGTACATGAGAGTATACAGAGAAAGAGGTTGGCGAAGAAGAAGTGGGATTGTCAGAGAGATGAAGAAAGTAGACAGAAGTATAAGGAGATGAGATGCATGGCAAAGAGAGAGGTGGCAAAGGATAAGGTGTATGGAGAGTTGTATGAAAGGATGGACACTAAGGAGGGAGAAAAGGACCTGTACTGATTGGCTAGACAGAGGGACCGAGCTAGGAAAGATGTGCAGCAGGTAAGGGTGATAAAGGATAATGAGGGAAACATACTCACAAGCAAGGAGAGTGTGTTGAACAGATGGAAAGAGTACTTTGAAGGGCTGATGAATGAAGAGAATGAGAGGGAGAGAGAGAGAAGGTTGGATGATGTGGGGATAGTGAATCAGGAAGTGCAAAGTATTAGCAAGGAGGAAGTAAGGATAGCTATGAAGATGAAGAATGGAAAGGCTGTTGGTCCAGATTACATACCTGTGGAAGCTTGGAGGTGTTTAGGAGAAATGGCAGTGGAATTTTTAACCAGATTGTTTAATGAAATCTTGGAAAGTGAGAGGATGCCTGAGGAGTGGAGAAAAAGTGTTTTGGTACCGATTTTTAATAATAAGGGTGATATGCAGAGCTGCAGTAACTACAGAGGGATAAAACTGATCAGTCACAGCATGAAATTATGGGAAAGAGTAGTAGAAGCTAGGTTAAGAAGGGAGGTGATGATTAGTGATCAGCAGTATGGTTTCATGCCAGGAAAGAGCACTACAGATGCGATGTTTGCTCTGAGTGTTGATGGAGAAGTACAGAGAAGGTCAGAAGGAGTTGCAGTGTGTCTTTGTGGACTTAGAGAAAGCATATAACAGGGTGCCAAGAGAGGAGATGTGGTATTGTATGAGGAAGTCAGGAGTGGCAGAGAAGTATGTAAGAGTGGTACAGGATATGTACAAGGGTAGTGTGACAGTGGTGAGCTCTGCAGTGGGAGTGACAGATGCATTTAAGGTGAAGGTGGGATTACATCAAGGATCAGCTCTGAGCCCTTTCTCATTTGCAGTGGTGATGGACAGGTTGACAGACGAGATCAGACAGGAGTCCCCGTGGACTATGATGTTTGTAGATGACATTGGGATATGTAGTGAGAGTAGGGAACAGATTGAGGAAACCCTGGAGAGGTGGAGATATGCTCTAGAGAGGAGAGGAATGAAGGTCAGCAGGACTAAGATAGAATATATGTGTGTGAATGAGAGGGAGGATAGAGGAATGGTGAGGATGCAGGGAGTAGAGTTGGGGAAGATGGATGAGTTTAAATACTTGGGATCAACAGTTCAGAGTAATGTCGAGTGTGGAAGAGAGGTGAAGAAGAGAGTACAGGCAGGGTGGAGTGGGTGGAGAAGAGTGTCAAGAGTAATTTGTGACAGACTAGTACCAGTAAGAGTGAAAATGAAGGTCTACAAGAGGGTAGTGAGACCAGCTATGTTATATGGGCTGGAGACAGTGGCACTGACAAAAAGGCAGAAGTCAGAGATGGATGTGGCAGAGTTAAAGATGTTAAGATTTTCACTGGGTGTAACGAGGGTAGACAGGATTAGGAATAAGTATATTGGAGGGTCAGCCCAGGTAGGACAGTTTGGAGACAAAGCTAGAGAGGCAAGACTGCGTTGGTTTGCACATGTTGTGAGGAGGGATGCTGGGTATATTGGGAAAAGGCTGCTACGATGAAGCTGCCAGGTGAGAGGAAAAGAGGAAGGCCTAAGATAAGGTTTATGAATGTGGTGAGAGAGGACATGCAGGTGGTTGGTGTGACAGAGCAAGATGCAGAGGACAGGAAGAAATGGAAACAGATTATCCGCTGTGGCGACCCCTAATGGCAACAGCTGAAAGAAGAAGAAGAATGGCTACTAAAAATATAGTTTTCCAAGAAAGATATTTAAGATCACATTTAGCTGCAGGTTCAAAGGGGAGGGGGTACGTGCTTGCAGCACCAGATTCAAATCCCATGGAAGAGTAGGATCTTTGAAGGGATGTCTTAAAAGAAGTGTGCCTCATAAACAGGCTGTGTAAAGTTTATGAGAAGTGACCAAAGAACCCTTAAATATAATGTGAAAATTTGAAATTGATGCGAATTGCACCTCAACTGTTGATGAGCTACCTCCTTCATTAAAAAGCCAAAAATTTGAGAATGTCATGTATCAGAACTGAAAAGGAGTCAATATTATTTTGAAGTGCCCAGTAAGCAAACCTTTTCCATTTACTGGCATAAAATCTCCTAGTAGATGGTTTATGGGAAGGTAACAGTATTTGTTGGACAGGTGAAGAGAGCGTATGTTGTCTGGCTATTAATGGAATTAGACAAACCAAGCTGTAAGCCTAAGGTTTGGTACATCTGAATGGATCATGCCCGTAAGTTGAGACAGGTGGTCTGGAGTTGAGTCCAGAATCCAAAGTTGATGAAGTAAGTGAGACAAAAGGAAGGGGAACCAAATCTATTGAGGCCAGTAAGGTGCAATGAGGATACATTTACTCTTCAACCTGGTGGCTTTCTGCAGGAATTTTGGAATCAGTGAAATTGGTAGGCATACATAAAGAAGACCAGTGGGGGGGGGGGGGGGGTCAATCATGGAGAAGAGCATCCCTTCGTGATTTCCCCTGTGGAGAGATGAGGACAAAGTAGCTGCTGCATTTGTTGTTCAGGTGAGAGGCAAAAAGATTGCAGTACGGCTGGCCCCACTGAAAGAAAATTAATTATGTGACGTTCTTGTTGAGGGACCATTCATGAGGTAAACGAATGCACCTGCTCAGTTTGTCTGCTATCACGTTGGACCTCCCCTAATGTGCATTGCTATAAGAAAGAGGTTAGATGAGGTCACCCATTGCCACACCCTGGCTGCTTCTCGACACAAGGGGTAAGATCTGATCCCTCCTTGTTTACTGATGTACCAAACTACTGACATGATGTTCATTTGAATTGCAATTGTCCCTGAAGGGAGAGCATCCTGAAGTGCCTGCAATGCTAATAGTACTGCTATCATCTCTAGGACACTGATATGCAGACTGGCCTCTTTTTTTTTTGGGGGGGGGGGTAAGTGCTTTGGACATTCTTGCCCAGATAATGCCCCTCAAACCCCAGCTGGGAAGTGTCTGTGGTCACTATGGCCTTGGGTTGAGGGGGAAAAACAAATGACTTTGTAGAACTTGATCCAACTGAATCCACCACATGAGATCTCTCTTGCATAACTGGGTGATTTTAATTGGAGTAGACATGGATTGACAAAGTATTGACCATTGCGTGGCAAGCATCAACTGAAGGATTTTCATGTAAAATATGGCCAATGTTACTAACGTTATTGCTGCCACCATTGATGATCTTATTATTGGAACTCTTGAGGGAGGAAGTGAAGCTATGGTTGATTTTGTGTCTAGAAGTGCTCCTACAAACTCTTAAGCTTTGAGATGGTTCTAGATGAGACTTTTTGTAGTTTATGGTTATCCCCAGAAGTCAGCATGTTATGAGAACCTTTTCTCTTGCCATTATCAGTTGATGCCTGGTCGGGATGGAAATGAGCCCGTCATCTAGACATGGAAACACTTGGAATCTCTGCAGTCTCAAGTGAGCTGCTACTGCTGCCATGCACATGGTAAACACCCTGGGGGCTGTGGTAAGGCCAAAGGGCAGAAATCTGAACTGATAATGACTGGCTCCCAGCCAGAAGCATAAAAACCTTCTGGATTGTCTGTTCATGTGATAATATACATCCTGAAGGTCTACTGAGCACATCCAGTCATCCTCTTCCAAAAAGGGAAGAATGGACTGAACTGTGACCACTTGGAACTTGGTGTGTCAAACTGACTTGTTTAAGTTGCTGAGGTGCAGAACTGGTCTCCAATCCCCTGTTTTCTTTGGCACTAAAAAGAATTTTGAGTAAGTTCCAGATTCTGTTTGGTCTGGGGAGACCTCTTCGATGACGCTTTTTTTCTAGCAGTTTTAGTACCCGAATTGCTCCTCTTCCCACTGACTGGGTGGAACATCGGGGATTTTTTTTGGAAGGAGGAGGAATAAGGGAAAAAGGTATTATACAACCTCTGGAAATGATCCTCTGCACCCAAGTATCAGTTGTTATATCTAGCCAAACCGATGCAGGTATAATCAACCCCAGATTGTCTCCAGAGGGGGAAAATTGGGCCTCCACTCAGGACCACTGGAAGGGTCTGCCAAAGAAAGAATCTCTGGACCATTGGTTTTGCAGGCCACCTCTGCTGTGGGGGTGGCATCTACCACTGGAGTTCCTCCCTCTACCCGTGGGGGAATCTCTTCCACATCTGTCATGGAAAGGTCCCTGGGACTTTTTGAACCACATTTTTCCACTAGCTCATTAATTCCTGGAAAACGGTCTTTCAGTGGTGGAAAAACATACCCCCACGGCAGATAGGGTCTTTCCATCCTTTTCACACCTGGATAATGTGTCTTTTACTTTGGGGAAAAACAAAGACCTGCTGTCAAAAGGAGCACTGACAAACAAAGACTTGAAGGGCTTCGCAAAGTCACATAAATGCATCCAGGCGTGTCTCAGCATGGAAATGCCTGAACCTGCTGTCCTTGAGGTTCCTTCAGCCACATGTAAAAGGAGTCTCATGGAAGAATTGGAAACTGATTGCAGGGTAGCCAACTGAGAAATCACAGATGTTTCTAATTCTTCAGAAAAAGGAACCTGAGAAGGTATCATAAAGTTCCTTAAAGAGGTCTCTCTGTAACCTGATGAAATGTGCCAGATACATCATTGACCTTAAGGCGAAGGATGTTGAAGCATAAGCACACTTTACAAACCTGTCCATCGCCCGAGACTCCTTGTTGGGGGGGATGAACAGTGGAACTCTCCTCATCAAGTTTCTTCTTAGTGGCCACCGCCAGGACCATTCCATCAATAGGTACACCTTTTGCCCAGAACTGCTTGTCTTCTGGTGCTCTCATAATTTTGTCCAGTCTCAGAGTTATTGGTTCAACAGTGTTGGTATCCTTCTGTGCCCACCGAGAGATCAACTCAATGAGCTCATCGGTGGCCGGAGTCAGCCAGGTGGACGGGCCAGTACTGAATGCCTCCAGGAACACAGACTCCTCAGATGAAGGGTCGCAGGGCTTCTGGCTACCTCAATGTTTCAGGATTTTAAGGATGTCTCTGAATGTAACATCATCAGGAACTGACCTTGGGGACCCTTCACCTTCAGCAAAGTCTGTATCTTCTGTGAGAAGATTCCTCTGGGAATTCCAAGTACTTCCTCTTGCACTTCTTTTTCTTAGGGACCTCCTGAGTGAGATGCTTGGGGGGTATCAGAAGAAGTTGGGATACCCTGTTGGGAAGTCTGGGGTTTTGGTACCAGCTGTCCTTGTGGAGAAGACATGTGAAACTCCAAGCTCAGAGACGGCAAGGCTGCGGACTGAGAATCCGAGGGGATAGGATTCATCTGTGTTGCTGAGGCAGACAAGGCTCTCTCCACAACTTCAAAGGCAGACCTCCACAGAGAGAAACAGGACCCCGGATCCGAAAAGGCAAGCTTTTGGACCACAATCCATCTCCGCTCCAAGGACAATCCCCCCCGAGGCAAAAGTCTGAGCCAAACTAACCTGTGCCAAAATCCCAAGGGGCAGAGAGCTCCAAAAACTTTGGCATCAACTCCAATACCTCAGATCCGAGGGTAGCCTTGGCTCCGACAGCTCTCCAAATCCGACAAAACAGAAGTGCTCAGAGCAAGCCTCGGATCAGAGGATAAAAATATACTCAGATCCGAGGCAGACAAAGCCAGATGGCTCAGATCCAAGTACTCTGAGCCCATGGAAAGAGTCAGAGGAGGAACTAGTAAAGGGGGTGGGTAGTGGAAGTTTGGACTTCCTGGCCCAAAGGGGTAGGAGCCAAAGGGACACCTGTCAGGCTCTGCACTGAGAGAATTCTTCTCATCAGTCTCTCCACATCTTCTTCCGTAAGTCTCCTGGAACAACGAGTTGAATGTGCAGATGGAGACTTGGATCTTTCCAAAAAGGGTGAAGGGACCCTGGAGGGGACAGGGTCCACAAAAGGGGAATATCTAGTTCTTACTTGGAAGATTAAGCCCGATGAAACAGATGGACTGGATAATAATTAATGTATTATTGCGGCACTCTCTTCATTTCAAACACACACACACACACACACTGAGAAAACTTTTAGTTATGTACTCACCATAACTTCAGATGTTTGGGATCCATCTCGCCTACATTCTGACTGATGGGTTCGGAGCCGATCCCTCGGCTCCGACTCGGCACGCTTATGCCAAAGAGCGAAGTCTCTTATTGGCTGAGCTTACTATATCCCAGGATGCACCACTACCAATCCCCCAGATCTAGTTTGTCCGCATACATGCACACATGCAAGCACTGCTTATATAACATCGTCAGAAGAAACAAGATAAAACAGTCGAACTCAAAACCGTTCAATCTCTTCTGATCTCCAAGGCCGGGGGAAGGAGGGTGGGTATTAGGAATGTAGGCGAGATGGATCCCAAACATCTGAAGTTATGGTGAGTACATAACTAAAAGATGTTATGTGATCCTATCTCGCCTACATTCTGACTGATGGGACAGCGTCCTAGCACCTGAATCCTGGGTGGCTCACTGGAAAACACTCCTGAGTACCGTGGAACCAAATGATGCTCGCCCTTTAGATGCCACATCCAATTTATAGTGGGAAATGAAAGTGTGCGGATTGGACCAAGTAGCAGCACAAATCTCAGAAATAGCGAGCTTGGAATGAAAAGCTATAGAAGTAGCCATAGCTCTGGTAGAGTGAGCTTTGATAGATGTTGTAAGTTGCTTATTTGAAGAGGAATAAGCCTGAGTTATACAATCTCTAATCCATTTGGAGATAGTAGCTTTTGTGGTGGTTTTACTCAATTTATTGTCTGAGAAGGACACAAACAACTGGTCTGATTTACGAATTTGCTGAGTCCTGTCTAGATAGAAGCGCAATTGCCTGTGAACATCCAATTTATGGAGAGTGTATTCTGCTTCATTGGAGAATTTTGGGAAGAAAACTGGTAGCTCTAGAGATTGTTGGAGACAGAGATTAGAACAGACCTTTGGGACAAAAGATGGGTTAGGCCTAAGTGATACTCTATCCTTGTGAAAAATCAAGTACGGTGGTTTGATAGATAGGGCTTGAAGCTCTGAAACTCTTCTTGCAGAGGTAATTGCAACTAAGAAGGCAGTTTTCCAAGACAGATATTTTAACTCACATGTAGCAGCCGGTTCGAAAGGGGAAGATGTTAATGCATGAAGCACCAAATCAAGATCCCACGGAGGCGCAGGATGAAAAACTGGGGTCTTAACAGCCCGCACCTTTAATGAAAGTTTTGCATAATCTGCTGCTCATCAACGGTGGATCCATGGATTCGTGAAATTTAGAGATAGCTGCCAGTTGGACTTTAATAGTAGAGACTGAAGATCCTTGATTAAACAAGGATGTTAAAAATTTCAAAACCTCTGGGATCGGGCAGTGATAGGGTCTAAGCCCCTGAGTTGAGCCCAGATAGCAAACCTCTTCCACTTACTGAGGTACAATTTCTTAGTGGTGGGTTTGTGGGCCGAAGATAAAATGTGAATAACTTCCGGGTCTAAGGTGTGATTTCTGACTAAAGTCGGAAGTGGAGGAGCCAAGCTGTCAACTTCAAAGTGTGAAGGGACTGGTGTTGTCGTCCCGACTGATGAATTAGCAGATCCGGAGTTAGATCTAAAACCAAGGATCGTCCACCGCATGTTTCTTCAGGTAGGAAACCATACCTGACGAGGCCAGTGCGGAGCAATTAGTATCATTGTGGACCCCAATTGAGAAGCTTTCTGAATGACTTTGGAGAGAAGTGGAATCGGAGGAAAGGCATAAAGTAGCCCTGTTGGCCAAGGTTGTGCTAGAGCATCCATAGCTGCTTCCCCCTGATGTGGAGTCAAGGAGAAGAACCTTTTGCACTTTGTGTTTTGTGGTGTTGCAAACAGGTCGCAGCACGGCGTCCCCATCTTCTGAAAACCTGAGCTGCTACTGTTTCGTTCAGGGACCACTCGTGAGGAGAGAGAATTGTCCTGCTTAATCTGTCTGCCAATATATTGGATTTCCCGGAATGTGGGTCGCTAGCAAGAAGCGGCTGGTAGCTACAGCCCATTCCCACACCCTCATGGCCTCTCTGCAAAGGGGTAAGATCTGGTCCCTCCTTGTTTGCTTAGATACCAGACCACCGACATCTTCTCTGTGTGGATAGCGATAATGTCATGAGCGCGAAACTTGTCGACGGCCTGTAGGGACAGAAGTACAGCCCTCATCTCCAATACATTGATGTGGAGAAAGGTTTCGTCTGGAAGCCAGGAACCCTGAACTAACCTGCCCAGACAATGCCCCCCCCCCCCCTGTCTCGCTGGCATCCCTCGTCACGGTGACCACCGGAGGGATAACAAAAGGACTTCCCTGATTCAGATTGGACGGCTGAAGCCACCAGCGAAGGTCCCGTTTGCATGTTTCTGTAATCATAACGGGGTGATTGAGGGGAAGATCCTGAAAGGACCATTGAGTCGATAATAGCCACTGAAGAATCCTCATGCGCAATCTTGCCAGAGGAACTAGGAGAACCGTGGCAGACATCGAACCTAAAAGTTGCAGGACCATCCTGGCTGGGGCCTTGGATCTTGAAAGCAGGGCTTGAACTTGGCCTTGTAAAGTTTGAATCCTTTCGGTAGGAAGAAAAACGCGCATCAATTTTGAGTCTATCTCTGCTCCTATGAACCTTATGCGCTGAGAGGGCAGCAAGACAGACTTTGACCAATTGAATGTAATTCCCAGGGTAGCACCCAGGGAAATGGTGGCTTTGAGGTTGTCCATTAGTAGATGACTGGTGGTGGCAGTCAGGAGCCAGTCGTCCAGATAGGGAAACACATGGAATCCAAGACTCCTCAGGTGAGCAGTTACTACTGCCAAACACTTGGTGAACACCCTGGGGGCTGTGGTGAGACCAAAGGGCAGTGCACAAAATTGGAAATGACTGTCTCCCAGGCTGAAGCGCAGATACTTCCTGGACGCCCGATGTATCGGTATGTGATAATAGGCGTCCTTGAGATCTATGGAGCACATCCAAACATCCTTCTCCAACAATGGGAGAATGGATTGTAACGTGACCATTCGAATTTGGATTTCGGACGGATTGGTTTAGTCTGCTGAGATCCAATATTGGTCTCAGGTCCCCTGTCTTTTGGCACTAAAAGAACCTTGAGTAATTTCGGATCCGATCTGGTCTGTGGGGACCGGTTGGATGACTCCTTTTCTAGCAGCTTTAACGCTTCTGCGGCTGCAATTTCCCTTTGACTGGGTGGTGGGTCCGGGATTTTTTGGACGGTGGGGTGAGTGTGTGAAGGAATGATGTAACCTCTGGCAATAATCCGAAGCACCCATCTGTCCTGAGTGATAGACTCCCAGGCTTTTAGGTGCTTGGCAAAACGGCACCCGACTGGCTCCGGAGCAGCACAGTCGGGCAATCCCTCATGAAGTGTGGGAGGCTGAAGAGCCACGAAAGGACTCGCGGTCTCCAGAATTGCGGGGCCCTCTGCCGCCTCTGGGACGGCGTCTCCCAGAAAAATTTCCCGTCCTCTGCCTCTGGAAGGGGAATCTTCCTGCTGTTGAGGAAAAACTTACGTGATTTGCGGAACCACATCTTCCCTCCTCCTTTAGCCTTGGGATAAGGCCGAAAGGGAGTGGAATAACGTGCACCTACGGCAGATAAAGTTTTTCCCTCTTGCTCACAGCGGGTAAGAGTGTCTTTAACCTTAGGTCCAAACAAAGAGGACCCATCAAAGGGAGCGTCGTGAAGGAAGACTTGAAGGCCTCCATAAAATGACACAACGGAGCCAGGCTTGTCTCCGTGAGAGCCACGCCTGTGCCTGCCGCTCTACCGCCCCTTGACGCATATGAAATGAGCCTCATGGACGAGTTAGAAATTGAAGTAAGGATAGCCAACTGAGAGCTAACCGACTGGGCTAGCTGCTCAGGTAGGTTACCCGAGAGCGAATCTGACAGCTCCTTGACCAGATCCCTCTGAAGCCTGGTAAAATGTGCCAAATAATTCAGGGACCTTAAAGTAAAGGCCACTGAAGTCAGGGTGCGCTTCCCGTACCGGTCCATGCTCCTAGACTCCTTATTAGGAGGATGGACGGACGTTGAAGCCTCTGCCACGTCCTGTTGTGTAGCAGATGCCACCACCATGGCATCTACAGCCACGCCTTAAGTCAGGAACTCCTTCTCGGGTGGGGCTGACAAAAATTTGTTAGGACGAGAAGGGACTGGTTCCACGGTATCTGGATGTTCCCACGCCCTCCGACAAACCAAATCCAGGAGCTCGTCAAGGGCGGAGACACCCAGGAGGCGGAGGGCTGAGCCCCAAAGGCCTTGAGAAGCACTGACTCATCAGCAGAGGGGTTTGGATATCCAGCCGCCTCGTTGTTTGAGGATCTCTAAAATGTCTGCAAATGAGACATCATCCGAGGGCGACTTGGGACCCCTCCGCATCATCAAGATCAGTGTCCGATGTAATAGACTTGGGGAGTCCACGTGCTTCCTCTTGCACGATCTCTTCCTTGGGGCTCCTCTGAAGACAACTCGAAGAACCCTCAGGAGGAGGAACCCCAATGGGGTAACCTCAGGCCCAGGGGCTCCGCTGCCTAAGGACAGGGGAACTGCCAAAGACCCAGTCTCCACGCCCAGGGAAGGTGCCGGTAAAGCCGGAGAGATGGCCGAAGAAGACTTGGCCAAGGCACTCCTCATAGCTCTGAAAGCCGGACCCCCAGAATCCTGGGAGTGTCTGGTCCCCGGAGCCATGATAGCAGACGGAAGTCCCGCAGCCGAAGCACCGAGAGGGAGGCTCGGAACCGACAGCATAGGTCCCGAAACATCACCCCCGGGTCCAGCCAAAGAAGTCCGTGTACCAAACTCGGACCCGAAGGCCTGGGTTGGAGTAAGGGTCGGAGCCGACCCTAAGACCTCCACCGGCTCCAACAGCACCTGCTCCGACGGAGCCGAAGCGGTCGGAGGAGGAATGGCAATGACATGGGCATGGGCCGTCAGCTCCAAAGCCAACTGGGTCGGAGCCGAAACAAATTTTTGAAAGACTGGGGACTGGAACAGTCTTTGGAGCACCCTGTCTATGTCCGAATCTGACATCCTCGATGACCTAGAGGACACTGAACGGGTTCGAGATGGCCTCTCCAACGGCCCCAAGGGGCTAGGGGACCGGCTCCGAGGCGACTCGATGACTATCTGCGCCAAAGGAATACCCAAACTAATTTCCATCGGTGCCGAGGAGGACTTCGGCGCCGAGGAGGAAGTGTCTGAGCAGGCAACCCTCATCGGCTCCGATACCAGTGGAGCCGACGAAGGTGACCCGCCTCTCGATGCCCCAGCCATCGGCTCCGAAGCCAGAGGAGTCGAGACTGGTGGCATCGAGGCAGACCGTTCCGCCCTCGGCTCCGAAGTCCTTGGAGCCGAAGGAGAAACCTGCCTATGTCTTTTGGTGGTCGGATCCGACGGACTGGTCGGAGCCGACACCCTTTTCTTTTTAGCAGGAGAAGGAGAGGATGCTAAAGCTTCTTCAAAGGAGGGTTTTATAAGGCCTTTTAATATGAGCTTATTTTTCCTCTCTTGGAGGACCCTCGAGGAAAAAGCGTGACACACGCTGCAGGACTCCTGCAAATGTTTTGCACCCAAACAATAAACACAGAGAGAGTGGTCATCTGTTATAGACATTTTAAAGTTGCACTTGGTGCACTTTTTAAAGCCTGAAGGCCTAGGAACCTGAGACATTCGGTAAATTATTCAGTGAACTAGCCAAACACAGTACAAACACTGTAATTATGACAGAAAAAGAAATTCTCTGCTTTGTCCTTCTTTTAAAGAAAAAGAAACTATCAGCAGTATAAAGGATCCGAGATCCTAAACAGCACAGAAGTCACCTAACAACCAAAAGACCGGAAAGGCCTTTCCACACAAGAGGTACTCCTAGTCAATCAACACTCACAACACAAGAATTTACCAAGTAAATTTCTCCAAATGCACTCTAAACACAAGATAGCTGTTAAAACAGCTTTTAGTTGAAGAATAAAGAAATTCCTGACAGAAAGTTAGTGAAAATAATCACTACTTAGCTCAGCCAGCTCGAGACCACGTCTTCACTTGTTAGCGGCAAACGAGATCTGGGGGATTGGTAGTGGTGCATCCTGGAATATAGTAAGCTCAGCCAATAAGAGACTTCGCTCTTTGGCATAAGCGTGCCGAGTCGGAGCCGAGGGATCGGCTCCGAACCCATCAGTCAGAATGTAGGCGAGATAGGATCACATAACATCAACTGTTAACTGCAGAAAGTCAACAGATTTTAATTTTCAGGTTTCCTATGCTTATTTTCATGTGTAAATCCACAGAATTAAAAAAAAAGTGTGCAGTTTCTGCCTGCTCATTTATTGCCATGTGTCTTCTTGCTTACCATGAAGTTGTCTGCCATTTAATTTTTATTGTATTTAGCTTATAGCTACTTTAGTCAGGATGAAGCTGCTTACCTTTTTTGATTTTGTTTCTTTTTTTAGCATTTCTGAGCTTCATTTGCACATAATTTCTATGCACAGTCCCAGTTTTACATACTCCAAACTCCTTAGTGAGTCTTTTTAAATCACACATTTGACAGTCCACTCATCACATGCATACATTTTTACTAAATGTTAAATTAACCTCTCTCGATATTCTGTACCATAGTTAATTTCTGATTTTGCAGACTATTCTCTCTCTCTTATTAGTAGTTCAGCTAAGTTAGTCAACATCTTGATTTCTCTTAAAAAATAAATGGCACACATAGAAATTTTTCTTTGTTATGCTTGAAATTTGTTTCTTACTACTGCAGTTTGGTATTTCTCTTCTTCTTTAAAACAGTTAATTATCCTGATGGGTCCCTTGCTTGCAATATGAAGAAAAATGGCGCATAAGATTCTTTTTATCCCAAAGACCACTCACAGTCAGAACACTGAATCTAGGAGTTTCAATTTTTAGAGAGATTCTACGGTAATTTCAGTCATTGGTAGTTGTACGGGGTTCATTTCCAACCAAAAACTGAAGTAAAAAAAGTGAAAAGGTGTTGGTGGTTCAGTGGAGTATGAGCATTACATAATTTCTTATGATATTCAGATTTGATCTGACTATCGAGTAAACACAAAAAAGAAGTTATGTACTCACCATAACGTTTCATTTGAGTAGTTATACTTCATGTTCTGCAACCTGTGGGTATTCGGATCCATATCAGATCCAAGCCGGCAACATTTTATCAAGCATCTGCTCCAAGCTCCTCCCTTTACCCATAATTCCTCACATCTCCTACCTTCCCTCAGATCGAGTTTGCCACTAATCAAACTATTAGCAATTCAATAACACTAACCTAGAACAGGTTCGGGGGAAGGAGGGAGGGACGGTTGCAAAAAATGAAGTAACTACGCAGATGGAACGTTATGGTGAGTACATAACTTCTTTATCTGAAGTAGTTAACTTCATTTATCTGCAACCTGTGGGACAGAGTCCCCAGCTACCAAAACACCTGGGAGGCCATCATGGAAGGATATTCCTAAGCACCACAGAGCCAAAGGATGCTCTCCCTCTAGAGATCAAATCCAACTTATAATGAGAAATAAATGTATGTGACCTTGCCCAGGTCGCTGCTGCACAGATATCATCCAGAGAAACCCTAGACCAAAAGGCAGCAGAAGTTGCCATAGATCTGGTACAATGAGTGTTAATAGGACCAGGTGGGGATAGGCCTTTATCTCTATAGACTTGCAGTATACATTGTGTAATCCATCTAGCTAAGGAGACCTTGGAAATGGCCTTGCCCAAAAAGGGTCGGGAAAAAGACACAAATAACTGGTCAGACTTATTGTTTATTCCTGTGTAAATAGAAATTAAGCTGTCTATGAACATCTAGCAAATGCAGCTTATATTCACCCTTGTTCTGGAAATTTGGAAAGAACACAGGCAGATTAATCATCTGGTTAATATTAGATTCAGAAGCAACTTTTGGTAAGAAAGAAGGGTTCGTACGAAGCTAAACCCTGTCTTTATGAAAGATCAAGTAACGGGGCACGGCAGACAAAGCTTGGATCTCAGAAACCCTTCTAGCCAAGGTAATGGCCACTAGAAAAGCTGTCTTCCAAGACAGGAATTTCAAATCTACTGATGCTGCTGGTTTGAATGGGGGTGCCACCAAAGCCTGTAGAACTAGGGTAAGGTCGCAAGGAGGGACGGAATCCTTAACCGGGGGATGCAAAAGAAAAGTACCTTTTAGAAAGGCCTTGCACAATCTCAAAGAGGCCAGAGCCTTCACATTTTGGCTGACGTGAAAATTAGATATGGCTGCCTGTTGTAATTTCACTGTAGAGGAACTAGCCCCTTGTTGGAAAATATAGGACAAAAACTCCAACACTGCAGGAACTGGGGCTGTAAATGGATCTAGGTTTCTCTGAGAAGCCCGAAAAGAGAAATGTTTCCATTTGCTGTGATAAACTTTCCTAGTGGAAGCTTTGTGGGATGCCACCAAAATACTCTTTACTGAATATGATAGACCATTAGTCCTAGCGATCAATGGAACTGGAGCAACCAAGCCGTCAGCTTGAGGCCGTCCAGATCAGGTGGACTGATGCCCGAGGGATGAGAGATAAGATCCGGGCAGGGATCCAGAATACGTGGAGGAGTTAGAGCATGAGACCAGAGGAAGGGGAACCACACTTGACGAGGCCAGAATGGGGCAATGAGGATCACTTTGCACCCCAGTCGGTAAGCTTTCTGAAGAAACTTCGGAATGAGAGGAAGCGGGGAATAGCCATACAGTAACCAGGGAGGTCAAGCATGGACGAGAGGGTCTCTGGGGGAGTCCCCTGGTGAGGGGATCAGAGCGAAGAACTCACTGCACTTGGTGTTGGAAGGAGATGTGAAGAGATCACAGCAAGGGTGACCCCACGTGAGGAAGATCTCCTCCGCTACTGACTGTTTCAGAGACCACTTATACGGCATTAGAATAGCCTGTCCGCTAAAATGTTGGAGCGTCCCGGGATGTGTGTTGCAATCAGAAACCGAATGGTGGAGATCGCCCACTCCCACACTCTCATGGCCTCGCGCAGCAGAGAGGGTAATATCTGGTTTCTCCTTGTTTGTTGATGTACCAGACAACAGACATGTTGTCTGACTGAACTACAATCGTCCTTGGGGGAAGAACAGCATGAAAGGCTTGCAACGCTAAAATCACTGCCCTCATCTCCAGAACATTGATATGCAATCTGGTCTCCTTCCCAAAAAGTGCCCCCCCACCCAAGCTGGGAGGCGTCCGTGGCTTGGGCTGGGGTTGTTAAGAAGTGACGACCTGCCAAGATGTCCGGCGATTGGAGCCACCAAGGAAGAGAAATTTTGCAGGCTCTGCTGATTCATATAGGGTAGTCCATGGGGAGGTCTAACCAAGACTACTGAACTGCCAGGGTCCACTGAAGCACCCTCATGTGAAGGCGCACACAAGGAAGAATTGAAATTGCTGCAGCCATGGAGCCTAGGGCTTGGAGGACGTTGCTCGCCATTGGCGTCCTGGGGCCGAGGATCACTGGCACATGGGCCCATAGGTTCTGCACCCTGTCCTGAGTGAGAAAAACTTGCAATAGTGGAGTGTCCAACTATGCCCCTATGAATTCCAATGTCTGTGTCGGGTTCAAGCGGGACTTGGAGATGTGGATGGTAATCCCTAGAGTGACTGCAAGATGCAGGAAGGAATCTCTGGCCATGCAAAGTAGACGCTTGGTGGCAACAGCGAGGAGCCAATTGTCTAGGTAAGGAAACATCTGAATCCCTGAAGTCTCAGGTGAGCCACTACGACTGCCATAACCTTGGTAAACACCCTGGGGGCTGTGTTGAGACCAAAGGGTGGGGCTCTGAACTGGAAATGATTGGCTCCCAGCCGGAAGTGATGGAATCTCCTGGAGCTTCTGCAAATTTTGATGTGGTGAAAGTGTCCTGGAGGTCTATCGAGCACATCCAGTCGCATTCTCGGAGGTAAGGTAGAATGGACTGCAAGGTGACTATCCGGAATTTCTGCTTGGCTGCAGACAGGTTCAGGGTTGACAGGTCCAATATGGGTCTGAGGTCCCCCATCTTTTTTGGCACTAAAAAGAACCTGGAGTAAACACCTGATGCGGACTGACCTGGAGGTACCGGTTCGATGGCCCGATTGTAAAGTAGCTTTGAAATTTTGTGCAATGCAGCCTCCCTTTGAGTGGGTGGAACATCCGGGAGGTGCTTTGAATGGATGGGTGGGGCAACGAACAGGATGGAGTATCCTCTGGATATTATTTGGAGCACCCAACAGTCCGTCATAATGGACTCCCAAGCCATTAGGTGCAATGACAATCTTCCCCCCGACTGTCTCCAGAGTACGACAGTCGGGCAACCCCTCAGGGTTGCTGCGCAGGTCTGTCCGAGAAGGTCTCCCAAGACCCAAAGTTCCTCGGGTCCCCTCTGCCTCTGGGGCGGTGTCTGTCTTGCCCCCCTCTGCCTCTAGGGGGCGAGTTGTCCTGAGTGTCCCGGGAAAACTGAGATTTTCAGAACCACATCTTCTTCTGCCCTCTCTGATTCCTAGAAAAGGATCTTTGAGGGCTAGAGAAGCGGACTCCGACGGCAGGCAGTCTTCCCGTCCTTCTCGCTCTGGACCAGGGTGTCAAAAACAGTCTTCCCAAACAGGGAGGAACTGTCAAAGGGAGCATTTGTGAATGACGCCTTGAAGGGGTCCGCGAATTGACAGAGTCTGAGCCAAGCATGCCGCCTCATAGCTACGCCGGTCCCAGCCACCCTAGCCGCTCCTTCCATGGCATGGGAAAGAAGATGCATGGACGTGTTCAAAACAGATTTCAGAGTCAACACTGTCATCAAGAACAGTCACTTGTCCTCTGGTGACAAAGACTCTGGGGCGACACAGTGAATTCCGTGACTAGGTCTCGCTGGAGTCGAATGACGAGTGCTAAATAATTCAGTGCTCGTATGGAAAGCGTCACTGAAGAAAAGACTTGCTTCCCAAAGTGATCCACCACCCTAGACTCCTTGTCCAGAGGGTGGACCGAAGAACTTTCCTGAGCTAGCTCTCTCTTGGTGGCAGCTGGCACCACCATAACATCCACAGGGTATCCCTAGTACCAGGCCTGTCTGTCAGTGGGAGGAGAAAGGATCCTGTCTGGACGCTTGGGTATTGTCTCTATGGTGTCAGGCTCCTTACATGCCCGTGTGGTAATAAGATCCACTAATGGATCTGCAGAAGGGGACACCCAGGATGTAGATGGGCC
Source organism: Protopterus annectens (assembly GCF_019279795.1). NCBI lineage: Eukaryota > Metazoa > Chordata > Ceratodontiformes > Protopteridae > Protopterus > Protopterus annectens. The sequence goes on from NC_056733.1 coordinate 1,298,897,639, forward strand.
TGTGCCAAAGTCCTCCATGAATACTGACTCATCCGTAGAGGGTTTTAGGGCTGACCAACCTCCCCTCTGGCAGAGGATTTCCATGATGTCTCCAAAGGAGACATCCTCAGGAGGTGACCTGGGGGAACCCTCACCTTCATCCAAGTCAGTATCTTCTGTGAGGGACTCAGGGCAGTCCATGTGCCTCCTCTTACATGAATGCTTACGGGGAGCCTCCTCACTGGGACTCTCTGAAGAGGGCTCGTCCTCTAGCACGGGCTGTCCCTGGGACAAGCTGATGGGAGTCGTGACCAAATCTATGGCATCCTGGGCAGACTCTGAGGCAATGGGCTGGGGTCTCGATCCCTGGGAGAGAACCCTCTCCACCATGTCGAAGGCTGAAGGAGAGCGCACCTCCTTGGTAACCAACAAGGAAGAAGTTCTCCCCAGCTCTGTAGTGAAGATCGGAGCCGAGGCCAAGGTAGCCAGCGTTCCAAAGGAATGGCTCGAATCTGACAAAGTCGGAGCTGAAGACATCTCCATTCCCTCGGATCCGGCTCTCCGTTCTTGGCCCTGGGAGTTGCTTGGATCCAAACAAGTCTGATCCGAGGGACTCAAGGTAATTGCCGGCATCGAGGTTGGAGGAACCATCGGCGCCGAATCCCCAGCTCCCTCGGATCCATAAACCCCGAAACTGCAGGTCGGATCGGGGAAGGAGAGATAGGATGGAAGAAGAGCATAGAGGTCCCCTCTCTGGCCGAAGAGGGGCCTGGCAAGACTCCCATTTGGATTTGGGTCCGAATGAATCTCCGCATCATCCTGTCCACGTCAAGCTCTGACAGACTCCGAGTTGACTGTGAGGAGGCAACCGACTCTGATCTGGCTCTGTGAGACGACTTTGAAGAAGGCCTTTGGTCTGAAAGCTCAGTCGGCTCCGGAGAGAACCTCGGGGAATGGAACCGAGGAAAAGTGGTCCTAACAATTTTTGAAGGTGGACTGGTAAATGGCTCCCATTCCGGAGATCATTTGTGGTGCCTTTCTCTCTCTTGTCCTTATCCTTTGTTTTAGTCCCCGTCTCAGCAGGCTTAGAGGGAGGTTGAGTCCCAGCCTGAAAGGGGGGGGGTTGTTCGGCTACTGAAGCCGATGTCGAGGTCATCGTATCTAAAGCAGAAACTGGTAGCAGGCCCTTAGCTACCAGTTTTGCCTTCCTCTCTTTTAAGGCCCTGGGGTTGAACCCTGCACACACACTACATGGCAGACTAAGGTGGGGAACGCCCAGGCAAATAACACACAGAGTGTGGCCATCTGGCGGTGAAAGCTTGTGGCCACACTCTGTATTTTTTAAATGTTGGTTTTGGCTGGTCAACCATAATCACACTCTACTCAGCCAAACACTAAGCCAACAAAGCACAAACACAAGGGCTGGTTAGGCCCACTCCACTTCAGAAAAACACAAACTTTCTAAACTATTTTTTTTTTTTTTTTTTTTTTTAATACAAAAACAAACAGACGAAACGATGAAGGGGAGGAAGTGTTGCTCACAAACAACTACACTCACACACTAAATATAAACCAAAAGTTCCACTTACTACACCCAACTTGGAGCTATAGAGACCACGATTTGTACGCATGAAGTGGCAAAAGAGATCTGAGGGAAGGTAGGAGATGTGAGGGATTACAGGTAAGGGGAGAAGCTTGGAGCAGATGCTTGATAAAATGTTGCCAGCCCGGATCGGATATGGATCCAAATACCCACAGGTTGCAGATAAATGAAATTAACTACTTCAGATTTATCCTTTAGTTCATCAGTAATACATAAAAACAAGACAAGACAGTTTTCTGCCAAATATCTTTTGGCAGCTAACCTATTCCTTCTGACAAAGATGGAAAACCCTTTAATAGGTTCAGGAAGAAAGTTTATGCGTTTCCCACCCTAGTCTTATAGTCTCATAGACTCATAGGCATTCACTTGGCTGTTGATCTATGAGGATCTTTAGAAGTCTAGCTATACATTCCCAAAAAGGTTTTAGACTGTATATTTTAAATACAAGTAACCCTGAGATGAGCTCGAGCTGCTCAGCATTTAGGATGCACATAATGTGTCTTAAGCTTTGGAAGCTGACCAGCTGTCATATCCTTGGCTGGATAGAACCCATATAGCTTAGGCTACTGTGATCTATTTGAGCATCCACTGTTATGATAATATTATTTATACAACTGTACTTTCTTTGCAGATCTGACATGGTGTTAAAAGGGAAAAAAGCATAAGGAGCAAACTGCTGTGTTTCTGAACCTAGTCGGCTGCCTCTAAATCAGGGTACTGTCCTTTAATTCCCCACCTGGCTACAACTTACAAAACCTGCTTTAAAGAAGGTCGCTATACTTGGTACGAACGTACGGACAAGCTTTTTTCAACAGTCCCACTACAAATATAAAAAACGGCCAAGGTACTGTCCTTTAATTCCCCACCTGGCTACAACTTACAAAACCTGCTTTAAAGAAGGTTGCTATACTTGGTACGAACGTACGGACAAGCTTTATTCAACAGTCTCACTACAAATATAAAAAATGGCCAAGGTACTGTCCTTTAATTCCCCACCTGGCTACAACTTACAAAACCTGCTTTAAAGAAGGTCGCTATACTTGGTACGAATGTACAGACAAGCTTTATTCAACAGTCCCACTACAAATATAAAAAAACGGCAAAGGTACTGTTCTTTAATTCCCCACCTGGCTACAACTTACAAAACCTACTTTAAAGAAGGTCACTATACTTGGTACAAACGTACGGACAAGCTTTATTTAACAGTCCCACTACAAATATAAAAACCGGCCAAGGTCAATATTTACATACTGTAAAGTAAAAATAAATCTTATAAATATAACATTTAAAGCAAGCATACTGGGTTCAAAGCACAGCAGTAAACCACCTAATCCCAGCTAATTAATTCAACTCCCCTAGATAATTCTAGCAGAAATCGTAGTTTACCTTAACAATAGAGAGAGGGAATAGTTTTATGCTTGGTGAACTATACTGTAGAATAAAAGGTTCCTCTAAACACTTACTTTATTCACTGGCCCTTGGAAAGTTTCGTGCAGGTTTAGTTGGAAACTGTGCTAAAAGGGTTGTGCTACTGTAGTGGAAAGTGCGGTCTAGGATTTTCCTGCCTTATAACTCCTCCCCCTACCTCTGACGTATGCAAGCTTATTTATCTCTCTGCAGATTCCGCCATTTTTTAAACTGCTGTGTTTCTGAACCTAGTCGGCTGCCTCTAAATCAGGGTATGTAAATGCTGCTATTTTAAATGTGTATTTCTGTACATATCTCTTGGCGATAGCTTGAGGAGACCTTAGTGCTGGTCAACTGTTAGGGCCTTTGATTTTAAACTGTGCTAAAGCATTAAAAGAATATTGTGTATGGAAATCTCCTGGCGACAGCGTGTTGTAAGACGCTAGTGCTGCAAAACCGATAAGGTTGTAAAAGTTGCTGGGAAAAGTGAATACTTTTGTATATATCTCTTTAGCAATAGTGCGAATATTTCTGTATTTATCTTTTAGCAACAAAGTATTAGAGACGTTAGTACTGGTTAAACTGCTAGGGTCTTTGTTTTCAAAGCTGTTTTAACTGATATAAGTGCATTTTTGAGCTGTGATATATAGTTACAATTCGCTACTTATTACCCCACAGTTGTCGTGCATTATAAAAATAAGTTACTGTGACTATACTGCTAAAGTGCCTAAAATTACTCGACTATTGTCTGCTGATACATGTTAGTAGTTAAAAAAAGATCCAGTGTGGGGGTACAGACTTCCATGCTGACTTGCTTAACATTTAGGAGTAGAATTCTTGTATTTGAGAGACATTTTAATCACACTATAGTCGCTACTGAGCTAACTTCTGATATATTCAGTGTAGAAATACTAGACTGTATCATGTCAGCAATTTTACTGTATGACTGATTAACTGTGCCTACATGATAGAAGTTCTCCAAAGTGAGCCTTGTGTTACTGTATTGTATCTCCATTCAGGTACTGTCCTTTAATTCCCCACCTGGCTACAGCTTACAAAACCTGCTTTAAAGAAGGTCGCTATACCTGGTACGAACATACAGACAAGCTTTATTCAACAGTCCCACTACAAATATAAAAAACGGCCAAGGTCAATATTTACATACTGTAAAGTAAAAATAAATCTTATAAATATAACATTTAAAGCAAGTGTACTGGGTCAAAGCACAGCAGTAAACCACCTAATCCCAGCTAATTAATTCAACTCCCCTGGATAACTCTAGCAGAAATCGTAGTTTACCTTAATAATAGAGAGAGGGAATAGTTTTATGCTTGGTGAACTATATTGTAGAATAAAAGGTTCCTCTAAACACTTACTTTATTCACTGGCCCTTGGAAAGTTTGGTGCAGGTTTAGCCCTGCTCCGCTCGAGCTCGCTTCACGCCCCACCCTGCCCCCATATCCCACCCGCTCCCAGTAGTGCTACATTTATAACTATAAAGCCACACCCCCACCTTTTTCTAGCCATACAAAGGCACTTCCCTAAAATCACCCTCCCCCTTCCACCACTTTCCAAATTAACCATTAACATCCCTTTAAGACAATTTACTATCACCCTAAGGCAATGAATACCATCTCACCCACTATTTTAAAGGCAACACTCAAACCCTACCTCTCATTCTACCCCTTATAATTATACCATACCTCCTAACTAGTTATGAAGATCAGCAATACTCAGGCTTCCACTACCCTACATATCAAACCTGTATCCCCTTATCTCCACTTATTGTTGAACACACTACTTACTATCCGGCCTCTAAAACAACAAAACTTAATAACCTGTATCTTAACAAAACAAACCAAAAGCACCCTAAATCCAAATATGGTCAAAAACTACTATATAAACTCATGAGACTATTAGCTTACCTAAGAAAAAATATAACTAAAGACAGACACATCCATTCTAACCCAGGCCCATCCTCAACCCCAAACTCTACTAGCCCACCACTTTCTCTCAGGTCATCTAACTCCCTCCTAATTTGCCACCTAAACATAAGAAGCCTAAACAACAAGGTACATAACCTACATGCCCTTTTAGCAACTTACCTCCCTGACATAATGTGTCTAACAGAAACCTGGCTTAAGCCATCAACCAAAGATAATGAGATCTTACCACCAGGGTATAATATACTCAGGGCTGATCGTACAAAGAAAAAGGGAGGTGGGATAGCCGTGCTATATAAAAGCACACTTAACGTCATAGTTAACCCCACTCAACCACCCCAAATCTCCAGTGCTGAAATATTAGCTCTAAAACTACAACTAAACAAACAAAAAAGCGTAAAACTAATTGGGATCTACATCCCTCCTGGGAACAACTCTGACACACTGGAGGACACTCTTAATTGGATATCTAACAACTACCCTCAAGAAACTATTGTTCTGGGTGATGTTAATATTGACTGGAACCTATGTTCTTCAGACTCCAACTCCACCCATATTAACCTCCATGGATTCTGACAGACCATATCCTCCTCCACCAGAAAAGGTAATTCTAACCAAAAAGAGAGTATCCTAGACTGGATACTCATTAACAGTCATCCTCATATGTATATATCTGGGATTCTTCCCAATGACCTTAGTGATCACCTCATCACATACATAAGGAAAGACAAAACAGTCAGCTCTCGATTGCCCATTTACAGGTCTATCAGAAACAAGAAAAAATTTGAACCCAAAAAATTCCAAACAGAACTCAAATCCTATAACTGGTCAAATCTAAAATACCTTCCCCCTAGATGAGGCAGTAACATATTTTAATGCTACATTAATTACCATACTTGATTATCATGCTCCAAAATGGTCAATCAAAATTAAAACACAAATAGCACCTTGGCTAACAAAAGACTCCAAATCTAAAATTACACTTAGAAACAAAGCATGGGCCAAATGGCGTACTACCAAGGCACCCCTAGATCGTATTAAATTCCAGCAGCTAAGAAATGAGACTAAAAAAGCCATCACACTTGACAAAAAAACTACTACTACCATCTACAACAGAAACATCAAAACAACCCTCAAAAGTTTTGGGCGGGTATAAATGATCTTCCCCATCCAGGTAAATCCTCCACTCCTACCCCAGCAACATTATGTGATAAAAGCCCAGAAGTAGCAGCAAATACCTTTAATAGTTTCTTTACCGGGACTATTCAGTCCTTAGCCAACCAACTATCTACTACCTGCTCCTCGATAACAGATTCTATACCCAAGACACTACTCTCCTTTAACCTCCAACCTGTCTCCACATCCTTTATCTGATCCTTACTGAATAAGCTAAAGCCAACTACCCTTTCTGCAGATCTTCTCCCAGCCGAATATCTGCAAAAAGCTGCAGATGTCATAGCATACCCCATCTTGATCCTAATTAATCGAACCATAATAGAGGCCACAATCCCCTCAATTCGGAAAATATCCTATGTAATACCCCTCCATAAAGGTAGCTCATCCACAGAACTATCATACTATAGGCCAATAGCCATATTGTCACCACTTGCCAAAATCATGGAGAAGTGTGTGCACAAACAACTTCTATACTATCTCATCCAGAATAAACTATTGACTATGGGTTGGGAGGGTGGCCTAATGGTTAAGGTGTTTGCCTTACAAACACAAGGTGCAGGGTTTGAGTCTCACAAGGGATAATTGGCTAAGCTTAAAATGGCTCACAAGGGCAGTTAGCTTAGTACTAACCTATGAACCTATGAACCTATGAACCAACTCACAACATGGATTTAGACCCCACCACAGTACATCTACTGCCCTCCTCTCTTTTACCAACATAATTAACCATAACCAGAATAACAAAAAAATATCTTCAGCTCTCTTTCTGGACCTGTCCAAAGCCTTCGACATGGTTAACCACCAGCTGCTTCTCCACACTCTGAAAACATTGTATTTAGACAACCAAGCTCTCCACTAGTTTCATGCCTATCTGGTAGGCAACAAGCAGTGCTGTGGCAGAATAAGCTCTCTTGCCTGTTACCAAATACCATAGGAGTTCCTCAAGGCTCCATATTAGGACCTCTTCTCTATTCTGTCTTTATTAATGACCTCCATACAGTCATCCCAGATGCCATCTGCATTCAATATGCAGATGACTCTACACTAGTATGTTCCAATACCTCCCCAGTTAACCTACTATCTACAACCCAGCTCACTTTTACTACAGTGGAAAACTGGCTATCAGATCGCCACCTGATATTAAACCCAAACAAAACCAAACTACTACTCTTCTACCCAAACCATAAATCCTCTCCTTCATCTTTTACCATACAATCTAACAATGGCACTATCATCTCCCCAGACTCCTATACAAAACTCTTACCATTGACAATAAACTTAGATTTGACATGCATATTAACCAAACCATTAAATCCGTTAACAAGAAACTTGGGTGACTGTACAGGATAAAATCCTTCCTAACTCCAATGGCCAAAGCAGCCACTGCCCGCTCACATCTTCTCTCTACCCTTCTATATGCCTTTCCCGTGCTTACTAACCTTAACAAATCTGACCTTAACAAACTCTCGTGTTGTTATAATCATATTGCCAGATTTGAAATTGGCATGCCCTATAGAACACACCACTGCCTTAACCTAAAAAACCTTGGCTGGATAGAACTACCAAACCTTCTTCAGCTGAACCAACTCACAGAAGCATTTAAAATTCTCAAACAACCCGACAACACCCCTGCACTGAAAAATATAATAATTCCTTACACCAATCTAGGCTGTCTTTGCTCATCAAACAGGCTACTTGTCCAAACAATCAAATCCTATAACTCAGGGGGTGATACTCTGTTTGCCAACGCCATTGGAAAATATGGAACTCCTTCCCCTCCAACCTTACTCTTACTACCTCCTTAGTCCATTTCAAGAAGAGTCCAAAACTCCATTTTTAAGTCACATTGGCTTTGCCAATGCTCTAACCCAGATTAGCTCCTTTTCATTAAACAAAGGTCATACTTTTCCTCTGGATTATCCAAGTTCAAAAACTTTAACCTTTTATTCTCAAATGATCTAACTTTATATTTCCTTGACTTATTTCTGACCATAAATAGAAGCCCTTAAATCTTTTCTAAATGGCCAACTTAGGGAAGGGACCTGTAACCCCAAACAAGAACAATGAATAGAAACTAAACTCAAAATCTAAAACTGTCTTTATTTTTAAGCTAGCATGTTTGAAAAATCTGTATGAGAACTTTTGTATTTTGTGGTTGCTGTAGATAGGATGTTTTGTAGCAGTATGTAAATTTATTATTTCCTCTCATATGCTTTACTATATGTAACAATCTGTAAATGTGTCTATGTTGGAGCTTTTCAACCCGGGCCTCCGCTGAAAATGGACATGTATCCAGTCGGACCATCCCGGTCAACAAATGTAAAATAAATAAATAATAAATAAATAAATAAAACTATTTTCACAGAGAAATCACTGCAGGGTCTGATCTAGGGTTTGAAAAAAAAGTTGTGGGTCTGAGTAATCTTATATGACTTATCAGACTTCTTGGGGGCAGGTAGCTGACTGTCAGGCAAACTGCTGGCTGCAAAGAAAGACTGTTGGCAAAATAGGAGGAACTGCTGCTGGATTCTGGAATTTCTTTTTTCTCCTTTTGAAATAATTCCTTCATTCTTGCAAAAGTATCAGAGAAGGATAACTCTTCGGGAAAGGAATCTGAAGAAAAACTTTTCTTAGTTAGTTTCCTACTTCTGTTGGGTAAGAACTTGAGAAATACAATCTATCTAATCCCTGTCCCTCATTCAGGGAACACTCAGAATGTAAAAATTGAAATGCTTAAAAAATCCTTAGCAAAACCCATAAAAAGATCATCAGTGATGAAGAGGAAAAATGTCTAACTTTATCTTTTCTTTTCCTGGGTGGTCCCCCAGAAAAAGACCGACCAAAACAACAGTCCCTTCTGCAGGAATCAAGCTCTTAAGTGCAACCTAGTGGTAGGGCATCATCCACTCCCTACTTCCATAATGATAAGTGTGGTTCTCTCAAACAGGAAGAATAGCTACAGAGGACATATCTGTCTCTTGGTCCTTAGTGAGTTCTCATGGAGCAACACCAAAGAAAATGACAGAAAGTGATGAGCGGTCTGAGGTACCAGAAAGACCACAGCAGTGTCACTCATCAGTGGCAAAGGTGAAGATGAAGCTGACTTCAAAGAATGTCATACAACTTTTTTTTTTCTTTTTTGCAGATCAATGAGAGAAGAACCAGAGAGTCCAAAGCCTGGTTCATGTCTCTAGAGAAAAAAACACCTGACAAGCAGGTAGCGGAGCCTTGAAAAGTTGGTGGTACAACCTGACTGAAAAATTAAGTATGGAGGAAAAATGTTTCAGTGATAACCCCCAAAACCACTTGTCCTTGTGCCTAGCTATAACTTTTGACAGAAGAGTAAAGCTCTCTCTCACAAAAAATTTAATTTGAAATTCTGCCACAGGGAACTCTGACTACATAAATTGATAAACTGGCAAGTATTCCTCAGTGGGTTGCTTATCTGCCCAGCTTTGGAGAAGCACTAGCTGAATGTCAGTCACTGAAATCTTGCAGGGAAGAGTGCACTTTGGCCAGAAAGTGCCAGAGGTTTATTGCTTTAATCACTGACTTTATGCCTTCCTCCTCAAGCTGTTCTGCGGAAATAGCATATGGAAGGTGCCCTTAAACTTTGGAAGCTGTCTGGTTGTCATACCCTTGGAGGATATAACTCACATAGTTTAAGCTACTGCAACAGTAACCTAATGAACAAGGTTTGGTTAGCAATATAGTTCAGTACAGCAGCTGAAAGAGACATTCAAAGGGCCAACAGAGATGATTTAATTTCAAATGTTTACTGCAAATCCAGCCCAAATTGCATGGCTCACATCATTAGTGAATACCATTACCCCCATTTATTTCCATCTTCCCATATTTCAGTGCAATGACATCCTGCACAATCTGTAAACTGACTTATTAATGAATAAACAGATGTTATTTTTTTGTCTAACAAATGTAAAAGTCAAGTACTTCACATAACATTAGATGTTCTTAATCCACATCTATCCACTTCAAATGGATTGGTTGCCACAGGAGGCATTTTTTTCTCAGAATCTACACACTTTCCCAAAGCTCAAGCTCTTACTCTCACTCCCATGGTGGTCCATTTCCCTCTCATCTCCCCTCCAGATCAAGTCTGTGAAAGGATTCATACTAGTCTAAACTATACCTGCTTTCTGCTATTGGTCTAAACCTTATCCTATGAAGGCTTTGGGTAATGTCAACTACACTGATGCTGAGGCAAACAGTAATCAACCGGATGGGGAAGAAGGAAAGATATGTTGATGTGGAGCATTAAAATCTAGCATTATGTAAAGTACATAACTTTCATATCTTGCATGATCCAGTCCATCCACTTAAAGCATTAGGACAGGGTCCCAAGTTGAATGTCTTAGGTGATATTATGACAGAATACCTAACAGGAAGGCGATCCCAAATGAAGACCAGCCCCTGAAATCACACCCAGCTTACAATGTCTTGCAAAAGGATGCAGTCAAGCCCATTTCACAGCAGGATAAATATCATTCACTCAAAAATTTCTAAAAAAGGCTAGAGATGTGGACATGGATATTGTGCAGTGAGCTCTAGGTTTACTGCTTACTGCTAGAAATGTAACAGTAAGATATTCAGCCAGAAAGCCACCCTGACAAGACAACTAGATATATTTTGGCCCAGCCTGTTTGTTACAAAGCAGGTAATAAACTGGTAACATTTTCTGTGATCTATAGTTCTATGCAAATAGAATCACAGTTGCCTGTGAATATACAGGCATCTAGACAATGCAATCTATATTCACCCCTGTGATTTAATTCTAGAAAGAAAACTAGCAAATTAATAGATTGAGATTAAGGTCTGAAGCCACTTTAAGCATAAAGAGTGGACTGATTTGCAAGGTAACCCTGCCATTTTATAAAATTAAATACATGAAAGTCAAGAAAAGAGGGGAAAGCTCAAAGACACTCCTGACAGATGTAACTGCTACTAGGAATAGCATGACAAATACTTCAGCTATGTTCTCACCACTTTTTCAAAGGAAGTGCACATTAACTTCTCTAAAACTAAGATGAGACCCAACGTGGATGAGTTCCTTAAAAGGTAGCATCAGTAAGAAGGTGCCCTAAAGACAGGCTTTGCAAATGTTTGGGGTTGCTAAGCTTGTAAAGTGAAACCCTTCATGGAAATTAGAGATGGTTACCAATGTACTCGGAGTGATAAAGCTGGACTACCTTGTCAAAGATGCCCACCCAAAACTGAAAAATAGCTGCAGTGAAAGGATCAATTCCCTGTGGAGATGCCGGCAAAGAGAAACTTATCTATTTTCCTTTGTATATCTTTCCATTGGAATGTTTTAAGCTGCTGTCAGGATTTGGAAAACACTGGGTGGGTATGCTGGGTACCTGGACATTAAAGGTATGGAAAAAGCATGCAATTAATTGGAGGTTGGAGAGAATGGAAAAATGTGTGAGGCTTGCCAAGTGGATGTTACAGGAGACCTGGGTGAGAAAGATTCCTTAATGGGTGAGGCCACAAGAGTGGCAGCCAAACTTGTGAGGTCCAAAAGGGGGTAGTAAGAATGACTTTGGCTTTGCACATACTGGCTTTCTGCAGAAATGTCATTATTACTGGGAAAATACAACTGAGTCCTACTTACCTGCAACAGTAGAGGTTTGAATTCCTTACTCTCTCAGTGGCATTTTGGGTTATCTGCCAAGGTAATCCAGTACTGGCCAGCTTTCAAAAGCTGAGATTCTCCTCCCTCCCTCTTCCTGTGACAGCTGATTGTCTGTGCATATTCTGAGAGGGAAGCCTTAAGCTGTGACAGGGAATGAGTGTTCAGGCTATTTCACTTCCACAAAGAAGGAGAAGAAAGTACGTGAAGCCAGAATTATCTAGCAAGATTAATTTGCAGCCAATAACAACGCCATATAAAATCAAATCCAGCAACAAATGAATTAAAGGGGTTAAAACCCACATCAACCATGCACAATCTGGGGGATGACAGATGGGTGCCATCAATGAGGCAGTGATGAATTCAAACATCTACTGCTACAGCTAAGTAGGACTTGCACAACTGTAGTATGTTCAACATTCCCACTGCCTCAGTGTCATTTTGGGGAGATTACCAAAGCTTACCCTACCTGTGAGGTGGAAGGATAAGGATCCAGGAGCCCCTGGTGAATGGTCCTAGCAAAGCCAGCTCTGGACATTGGAAAGGAATCCAGTTTGTAGTATCGTGTGAAGGAATGAACAGAGGACCAGGTTGCTGCCTCTAGAATGCTTCTACAGTCTACTCCTTTCCAATCTGCCATTGAACAGGATACAACTCTAGTCATGTAAGCCTTAACCTTACCCTGAAGAGATTTACCAAATGATAACCAGCATGCAATAGTTTGCTTAGAGACAGGATGACCTCTCTTGTTTAGAGACAGGATGACATCTCTTAGTCCCTATGTAGGAGGAAAATCAGCTGTTCAGCATTCCTAAAGGGCTTTGTTCTGTCATGGTAGTAAGTACCTGAGCTGCCTGTGGCCATCCAAGGTATGTAAAATCTTTTATCCCTTGTTAACCGGATCAGGATAGAATACTGGAAGACTGAGGGTTTGATTCAAGGTAAATTCAGAAACAGCTTTATGAATGATGGATTAGTATGTTACACAACCCTGTTCTTTTGACAAATAGGGTTAGCCCAATATGAGAGCTTTCAGCGCAAAGACTTGCCTTGTAGATGTTAGTGCAATGAATAAAAAAGTATTTCAAGTAATGAACCATAAATCAGCCTGGCAGGCAGGTTCAAAAAAAGGTAAGGTCAATTTTTCAAAAACAAAGTTGAGATCCCAAGAAGGAGGAATCTGCTTTTGAGGGGGTCTCATGTGCAACACTCCTTTAATAGGATCATAATAGATTACTACATTATTTTAAGCCTAGCAGATTCATTTCAATGTAATGCCATAGAAATACTAGTCAATGCCCAAGATTGCATTTAATGATGACTGCCCATGTCCAGCAGGGTTCTGGGCTCTATCCCTGGTAAGAATTTATGGTGCCCCATCCCCTCCTCCAGGTTCCTCTTGTACAGTGTCATAGAGGTGCTGTCATTCACATGAATTGGTAACCTGTTCCAAAGTCAATGCAGTCACTGGGAGATAAATCTGTCCCTCCAGCATGTCCTATTTAAATTGCAGGCTATATTTAGGTCCCTGTAACAGGTAGCCCTAGTCCCATTTGATTTACAGATATGCAGCAAGTTCATTAGGTTTGGATCTTGGATTGCTTTGCAGGCCAAGCGTAAGGCTCCCGTAAGAAGTCTATATGATACAGATTATAGTGACAGGGAGTTTAGTCGGTCTGTGTAAGGCACATAATGGAGCCCCTTGATCTTCTTTGTTAGAAATCTCTGAGGTCTCTCTAATTGCTGCAGGTACTTAATATTGTACATACCAAATGGGGTGTTATAATCAATTATGGGCTGGATAAGTGCAGAGCATAGGGGCTATAACTTCTTTTGCTCTCGAGGCGATGGCTTTACTAATTAAGTGTGCTACGTAGAAAGCTTTCCTTACTACAGCAGACACATGGTGGTCACAATTAAGATCTCAGTCAACTTGTGATTCCAGGCCCTTTACCACTTCATAGGTTCTTAGGGTATTGTTGTTGATTTGATAGTGTGAGGGGACATTGTTTGTGCCGAAGGGAATGATGATGCATTTCTTTGCATTCAGTTTTAGACCATGAATAAAATACCAGTTGTTGGTCTGCGTGAGACCCTCCTAGATTATACTGACAACATTTGTGGATTCAATGATTGCACCTAGTTTGCAATCATTTGCACTGTTTGACCACAAAAAGATATGAAAGACAGGAATCCATGGGCAGACAAACTTGAGATAGCTCTAAGATGCACTTTGATAGAGGCATATGACAAACTATCTGTAAGTAACTCAAACAAATATTTCAAAACAGAGGAGACAAAACCCTTTTGGGACCTCTGTTACTGGCTACATACCACTAGGAAAACTTCTTCCACTTGTAAATGTAAGAATTTCTAGTTGTAGGCTTTCTTGTCTCCTTAAATACCTGCTATACATCCACATGTAACAAGTGTCTAGAAGGTACATGTACAATTTGCCCCTGATGTTGTGTGAGCAGATTCAGTCTATGAGGAATAGTGTGGCAATTATCCTCGGCCAGTTCCATTAAATGGGAAAAACAAGTCTGCCTGGGACAAAAGGGGAAGTTACTACAATGACCTTTGGTAATTCTTTCTGAATCTTCAGATGTACCTTGGCAATCACTGGAAAGGGTAAAATACACACTGGAACATTCCTGACCATGGTAATGATACAGCATCTGTCATCCAACCACAGCTGCAAGGATGTCTTGAACAGAATTTTTCTATTTGTCTGACCTGAAAGGAGATGAACAGATCTACTTGAAGTATTCTTCACATCTGGATCAAATCATAAAAGACATCCGCACGAGTGTCTGTCCAAGATTTTCTTAGTGAGTCCGCCTCTATGTTTTGTTCTGATAGAATGTCCGACGCCTGAAGAGTCAGAGAATGCTGTACAGCTAGCTCCCAGCCCATTCACTGCTAACTGGCAAATACACTATGCCCTTGTACCCCCTTGCTTGCTCTGGTACCACCTCACTGTACTGTTGTCTGTAACCACCAGAAGACGACCCAGAGTCCTTAATTGGTGAAGAACATTTAAGGCACGAATCACACTGACAACATCTCTTTCTTACATTTATGTGCTTTGGCATATCCTGACCCACAAGTCTTGCACTTAAAATCCCATCAACACTGCTCCCCACACAAAATTTGAAGAGTCCATCTGGTCAGATTGGACTGAGGTCTGAAGACAGAAAGGGAGAAGGGAGTCCTAGTTTCAGAGACAGTTTATCTTCCACTACTGCAGTTCCTGTTTCAGAAATCCAAGTTCTGGTACCTGAAAATCCAAGGGATGAAACTACTTGGTCGAACAATTCTTCAGTTACCACTGAAATTTTCCCATGTGTAGTCTGTATAGTGGTATTATGAGGATTATTGATGCCATGAGGCCAATCATTTTAAGGTACTCTTTTGCTGAGGTCATGTCTAGAAGACAGAAAATGAAGACAATGCCCTGAAAGGTGAGAATTTTTTCTGGCAGGAAGGCTATCTTTTTTACTGTGTCTATCCAAACCCCCAGGAAAACAAATCACGAAAAGGGTGTGAGAAAGGATTTTTGAAAGTTCAGTTTTAAGCCCAGGTTGGAAAGGAGGGATGTGAACTTGTCTAAGGACAACAAGCGCCTAGCCAGTGTCCTTTTGTAAGCTTACTTATGCTCATATTTTATTTCTTTTTATTTTATTTCTGGTGACTATACCTTTAGAAACTTTATATCCTTGTCTCTCAAGCTAGTTTTTCACTATCTTTTTCAGATTGTTTCTATGACTTCATCTTGACCAGGGTGCTAGCCCAGCTCAGTATTATTCATTACCCCTCCCCCTCACCTCACTTCCTCTTCCTAGTCTTCATAGGTGCCTCACAACAGCAGGAGCCATTTTGAAACCTTCTTTCCCCTTCATGCTGCTGAGCATCTGCTGCTCTGTATAAGGTAAAATGTTGATTCTTTGGCATTAACTGTTTTGTGATGTCTTTTCTGTTGCCTTAACTGCTTTAAATCTTACAATATTTGGTGATTATTCTGTTGGTTTATCTGCTTTAGGTCATATAGTATTTTGTGATTATATTGAGTTAATATTGCTTGCATATGCAGTTTTTGGTGTACTTTTTCTCGCAACTCTAGTTTTGTGAATATTTAAAGTCTATTTTCCCTGTCGCAAGGAGCTCCAGCACCTTATGATCATGGGTAGCTTCGCGTTTGAATTGTACTCATCTTATTTCTTGTTTTTTAATGAAAGAAAACTGTAAATGTGAATATTTACCAAGCAAGTTTCTTGTTGCAAGGAGCAACAGCACCTTAACTTCACATTTAGATGTATCTGTAGTATTTTCATTGTAATTTCTTGGTGTAGCACTAAAGTAAAAGGAAGAACTATTGCCTGAAAGTGTACCACAATTGTTGTCCTCAGTATCTTGGACTTCTGTTTATCTGCTTTGTGAAATATTGCCCTGTGTATGTCTACACTGTGCTGTTGTTAACTACTGTTGTTCTGCATTACTTAAGTAATGAATTCATGCACCTTTAATCTTAAGACATATAGCTTATTATTTTCTTGTAAATATGTATGATAGAAATTAACACTTGTAGTAACAATCTTAAATTGTTCAATTTGTTATTAATGTTTCATTAACATGTATACTAATATTTTTTGTCTCTATGTACTAATTTTTGTGGAGCTTTTCTCCCCGGGCCTCTACTGAAAATGGAATTTTCTCCAGCTAGACTAGCCCGGTTAACAAATGTAAAATAAATAAATAAATAAAATACTTTATGCATAGGTGTAAACAATGCTGTGTTCTTAGCTAGCTATGTGTGTTAGACAGTCATACAATGGAAATTAATGCTAGGTATACTGTCTCTGCCTACCTTCTCTCTCTACCCATGGCATTTTTGTCTCTCGCTCTTTTCCTGAATTACTTGCTCATGACTAATCTCCTGCCTTTCTGTTTTTATAGCTCTAGTGCATTTTTCCCTGCAGATTTCTCCTGGCCACAGTACAGGCAACACAGGTTTGAGGACCTTAACAGATACCCTGCAACTCTATCTGTCCGTAAGCCACCATTTTAAGCTTAAAATAATACCACTGAAGTATGTGTCCCAGTAAATATCTACTACATAAGCTAATCTTTTAATTAATGCTAGACTTTATAAGCACAACAAGAATTTACAGTGTTTTTTTTTTTTGCTAGTCACCACGAAAAGCAGACACAAGCAGCTCCCATCCTTTCTCTTTGGTTACCCACTATCCTCATACAGTTTCTGTGTATATTCTCCTGTTCTGCACTTTACCCTTCCCTGAATTCATTTCTAGCCTCACTCATAATTGCCTTTCCTAGTGCACCTGCCCTACTTTACTGTCTTCAGACTGTTAAATATTGTTTTTTTTATGTTTTGCCCTGCTTTTAGCTGCTAGTAATACCTCTATCTCCCCCTCCAAAGCCCCTCTCTATTGTTGCTTATTTTAACCATTCAGCACTGTTTTGCTTCAAGAAAATCTACTTGTGTAGCTTGAGGCCAATGTCCCTTTGTAAGCTTACTTCTGTTCATATTTTATTTCTTTTTATTTTATTTCTGGTGACTATACCTTTAGAAACTTTATATCATTGTCTCTCAAGCTAGTTTTTCACTATCTTTTTATGATCTTGACCTGCGTGGTAGCCCAGCCCAGTATTAGTCATCACCCCTCCCCCTCACCTCACTTCCTCTTCCTAGTCTTCATAGGTGCCTCACAGCAGCAGGAGCCATTTTGAAACCTTCTTTCCCCTTCATGCTGCTGAGCATCTGCTGCTCTGTGTAAAGTAAAATTTAGATTCTTTGGCATTAACTGTTTTGTGATGTCTTTTCTGTTGCCTTAACTGCTTTAAATCTTACAATATTTGATGATTATTCTGTTGGTTTATCTGCTTTAGGTCATATAGTATTTTGTGATTATACTGAGTTAATATTGCTTGCATATGCAGTTTCTGGTGTACTTTTTCTCGCAACTCTAGTTTTGTGAATATTTAAAATCAATTTTCCCTGTCGCAAGGAGCTCCGGCACCTTATGATCAAGGGTAGCTTAGCGTTTCAATTGTACTCATCGTATTTCTTGTTTTTTAATGAAAGAAAACTGTAAATGTGAATATTTACCAACTAAGTTTCTTGCTGCAAGGAGCAACAGCACTGTAACTTCATATTTAGAAGAAATGAGCCACTTTTGAGATTTTAAGTATTTTGCTTCAGATTATTTGTTAAGTTTTTCTGCATTGCCGCCTACTTTTGAGCATTTTCTGGCTTGTTAAACTTGATTTCTGTGTTGTTAACTGTATTTAGAACACAACCTAGGGCTGAGTACTGAATTTCCTGCCTGCACTTATTTTTAAAATTGTTTTTTTCTTAAAACTTGCATTTTAACTGTCTCTGGCCTAGCACTCCAGTGTGGGGTCATTTACTGCACTGTTCTAACTTGTTGATACTTGTGAACCTCTGCTTTCCCTAAACAAAACAAATAAAACAAAAAAGTCTTGCTTTTCCCCCACATTTCTGAGATTTAAAAAAGTTCAGTTACAGATTTGCTGTTCTGAACTGTTTGTAAGTTTCTTGGAGGCCATTGTTTGCTTGGGCTAAAGGGAAGTCTCTGTGTTCATCAGTGGCAGTGATAAACATTGAGCAGCCTCCCTGCCCCTGTGGGAGTGGTTACTGCCTTGAAACTGTAGTTTTACTGGCCATTTTGGGTCAATTCCAAACTCCTTGATCTCCCTCTCTTAAAACCCTCTTTTGCGCGGTGTTATGCGTTTTTGCGCATAGCACAACATCGGGCAGCGCCGCCTAACTGGGTTTAAACTATTCCTGGCTCCACAAAGTCTGCTCTTCACTTTTTCCCTTAGAACTGCTTAATTTAGTTCCCTATATTACTCTAGCATGTCCAAAGGTCAGCCAATGGTTTCCTCTCCAGTCCAGCTGGTGAATCTGGGAATTTTGAGGCAATGTTACAACTGTCTCATGTACACGGACAACCCTCTCCTCCTCCAAACAGGTTCAAATATATGTGAGAGATGCAACCATATAGCCAAACTGGAGGCTGAGCTCTCTCATCTCAAAACTGGTGTAACCAGTCAGGAGAAGGTAACCTCACACAACACAATTCCAGTATCACATAGTCCCACCACAACAGCGAACCAAACACATAAAAACACAAAAACATACTCGGAGGCTCTAAATAAAAATTTACCTAAGCAACAGAGACCTCCAAAGCAGACATCCAAGCAAACACTACCCCAAAACAAAACACGTACAACACATAGCACACAAAGTCAGTGTGCCAAGCAGTCACAGCCCTTAAGGCTGAATAACACACCGGATACCTTTGTAATAGGTGACTCTATTGTCAGACACACTGACGTCCCGCTCACCAGGCTGAATAAAGAGAAGGTCACAGTGAGCTGCCTATCGGGCGCTAGGATCCGCCACATAACGCAAGCACTCAGGTCACTCCAAAGCAAATACAAATATGATTCAGTCATTGTACATGCTGGCGTGAATGACCTGAGAAGTACCTCCCTCGACTACATGAAAAGAGACATAGAGGAGCGCTGTGATCATGTAGCCCAGGCCGGTATGACCCTGACCTTCAGCAGCATCTTACCCTCACTAAGAATGATGCCACAATATAAAGACAAAGTGATCGATTTTAACAATTGCTGAAATTTTGGTGTCATTCAAAGGGGATCCAGTGTCTGTCAGCCTGGGATGACATGCTCGACAACCCACATTGCTTCGCTAGGGACGGCTTGCACCTGTCACCCCTGGGCTTCGGATATTGGCAGAGGCTCTTGCCACCCCATAGTGCCTTTTTTAGGCAAGGCTCAAAAGTCAAACCCACCTCCATAGACAGCACAAGGAACAAGAAACTAAGGGTAATGCTGCTAAATGCCAGAAGTCTTGACCTCAAGATGCATGCACTCGAAGCTCTCCTCAGTATGGAGAACATCGATATCTGTGCAGTGACAGAAACCTGGTTCAAGGCTCCAGAGAACACCCCAGTACTACCAGGTTATACCTCATATCATGCTTTTTGGCCCCAAAACCCGGATAGAACCACAAAAGGAGGGGGAGTTTCCATATTTATCAAGGATATCCATACCTCCAGGTTAGTCGCAGTGCACGAAGTATCGGAGACCATCCATGTGCAACTGACAGTGGGCAAGACTGCTTTTCAGTTTATAGCATCCTACAGACCACCCTCTCAAAGTCAGGAATCCCACTCGGCTTTCCTGAAAACATTGGAGAACACTAAGATCTCTCCGAACACCATTATATTGGGCGACTTCAACTACCCAAACATAGACTGGGAGCATTACTCAAGCCCCAGCACCTTAGCCCAAAGGTTCCTGGAATTTATAAACTCAAATGCTATGGAACAACTAGTCACCACTCCCACAAGAGGGGAAAACATACTAGACCTGATCATTACCAACATGGGGACTCTATGCTCCATACCAGAAGTATATCCCTCATTGGTAAGATCAGACCATAAATTAATTTCACTGGATATCCACATCCCGACCCCACCCCCAGCCCAGAAAACCACAGTGAAAAACTTCTCAAAAGCGAACTTCACACTTCTCAAAACTGAAGTGGAATCCTTCAAGGCCCCAGGGCCAGTGGAAACTACGGCCCAAACTGCAGAATCCTATATAAACGCATTCTACGGACATCTCCAGGAATGCATGGATCATGCTATCCCAAACAAAATCAAGACCCAATCATCCAAAGGCAGGTGTCCAGTCTGGTGGACTCCAGCCATAAATAAACTGTACAACAGAAGGAGGAAGCTACTACATGATAGAGCAAAATCCCTAAAAGGGAAGGCATCTCTGATCAGTACTAGCAAAAAATTACGATCCCACATAAAATCCTCCAAGGCCATCTTCGAGAGAAAAATTGCACAAGACACTAAAGACAATCATAAGGCTTTTTTCAGTTATGTTAGGAACCTGGGATGCAACTCCCAGACTTGTTCTGAGTTGATTCTAAACGACAAAAAATACACTGAACCCACAGACATTGCCAATATCCTGGCAGACAGGTTCAGTGCAAACTTCTCCACCCCCCCCCCCAAAAGAGCAAGTATCTATCCCGGCAGAGTGCAGCCTCCCAAACATCTCTAATGCTCAGGTGAAGGCCGCCCTCTCCAAAACAAAAAACACTGCTATGATGGGACCAGATGGCGTCCCGGGTTGCGTCCTACATGAACTCCAAGAAGAACTAATCCCTCAAGTAAAATCTCAGCCTCACTACAGGATATGTGCCCAAAGAATGGCGTACAGCAACAGTGGTCCCACTCCACAAAGGTGGCGCCTCTGCGGACCCTGGAAACTATTGCCCTATAAGCCTGACTAGCCTAGTATGCAAGGCTATGGAGAGGATCATCATGGAACTCATAAACAAAGACATTCGGGACCTACAGACACTAGATCCTACCCAATTTGGCTTCGTCAAGGGCAGATCCTGCCTTTTGAACCTGGTCGGCTTCTTCAAAACAGTCACCAAAGCCATAGATGAAGGGGAGGTAGTCCACACAGCTTATCTGGACCTCGCAAAGGCATTTGGCACAATACCCCACTCGGGCATCATAGATAAGCTATCCAGCATAAATATAAACCCCTATGTCAAAAGATGGGTCGCAAACTGGCTCAAAGACAGAACCCACAGAGTCAGAGTTGCTGGAGCCATGTCAGACTCGAAACCGGTCACAAGTGGCATCCCACAAGGTTCTGTCCTGGGACCTCTCTTGTTCAGTATTTACTTTTCTGAGGTACAGGCCAATGTGGGAGGACTATGTCTCACCAAGTTCGCAGATGACTGCAAACTGGGCGCCATAATCGACTCTCCAGCTGACACAAACATCCTTCAAAAAGGTCTCGCAGAGATGGATAACTGGTGCCAGAGCCATGGTCTAAAGCTAAATGCCAAAAACTGTATAGTCATACCCTTTAGCAAAAACAATGTGCCCACAAATTACCACATAGGTGGTAACCTATTAAGTACAGAGAAAGTAATTAGGGATCTGGGGACCCAAGTTGATAGCAATCTCTCCTTTGACAACCACATTGCCAAAGTGGTTAGAAAGACCTTCTACATAGCCCACCTCATCATGAAAGGATTCACATCTAGATCAAGAGAGGTAATTGTGCCCCTTTATTCATCCCTAATCAGGCCCATCATAGAATACAATGCCCCCTTTGGGATGTACCTTACCTGACACCTGCAGCAATTAGAAAGACCCCAAAAGTACCTCACCAGGAGGATCAAGGGACTCAAACAGATGCCATATGTTGCTCGGTTAAAAAAACTCCAACTCTACTCAGTTGCATACCGCCTACTTCGAGGCGATCTATGCCTGACATATAAAGCTATGTCCAACCCAGAATTAATGGACATGCTCCACCTCAGTAAATCTAAATCCCTTAGAGCCACGCGCTCGAGGGACTTGAACTTCAGCACAGAAATAAATAGAACATACTGGAGGGACAGATTCATAACCCAGAGGCTCCCTTCGCTCTGGAATAGAATTCCAATTCATGTTAGGCAGAGCACCTCACTGACTCTCTTCAAGAAGAATCTTGATGAGTGGATGGGGGATCGTAGGTTTGCCAGGGGATTACTTCCGTGTCACTATTAGACAGAGGCACAGTAAACTAAACTTTAAAAAGGGCACAGTATACTCAAATCAAGGGGTGGCGTAATCCAATCGGGCTAGGCTTATAAATGCCCCAGGGCAGATATCCTAGTATGAACCTATGAATCTGAATATTTTCACTGGAATTTCTTGGTGTAGCACTAAAGCAAAAGGAAGAACTATTGCCTGAAAGTGTACCAATTGTTGTTGTCCTCAGTATCCTGGATTTCTGTTTTCCTGCTTTGTGAATTATTGCCTTGTGTATGTCTACACTGTGCTGTTAGCTACTGTTGTTCTGCATTACTTTATGCATAGGTGTAAACACTGCTGTGTTCTTAGCTAGCTATGTGTGGAAGACACTCATACAACGGAAATTAATGCTAGGTATACTGTCTCTGCCTACCTGTATTAATTTTTTTCTCTCTACCCATGGTATTTTTGTCTCTCGCTCTTTTCCTGAATTACTTGCTCATAACTAATCTCCCTCCTCTCTGTTTTTATAACCCTAGTGGATTTTTCACTGCGGGTTTCTCCTGGCCACAGTACAGGCAACACAGGTTTGAGGACCTTAAAAGATACCCTACAAATCTAACTATCTGTCCGGAAGCCACCATTTTAAGTTTAAAATAATACCACTGAAGTACGTGTCCCAGTAAATAACTACTACATAAGCTAACCTTTTAATTAATGCTATATTTTATAAGCACAACAAGAATTTACATTTTTTTTTTTTGCTAGTCAGCAAGAAAACCAGACGCCAGCATCTCATATCCTTTCTCTTTGGTTACCCACTATTCTCATACTGTTCCTGTGTATATTCTCCTGTTCTGCACTTTACCCTTCCCTGAATTCATTTCTAGCCTCACTCATAATTGCCTTTCCTAGTGCACCTGCCCTATTTTACTGTCTTCAGACTCTTACATATTAATGTTTTTTTTATGTTTTGCCCTGCTTTTAGCTGCTAGTAATACCTCTCTCTCACCCTCCAAAGCCCCTCTCTATTGTAGATTATTTTAACCACACAGCATTGAGTTTGCTTCAAGTAAATCTACTTGTGTAGCTTGAGGCCAGTGTCCTTTTGTAAGCTAACTTCTGCTCATATTTTATTTCTTTTTATATTATTTCTGGTGACTATACCTTTAGAAACTTTATATCCTTGTCTCTCAAGCTAGTTTTTCACTATCTTTTTCTGATTGTTTCTATGACTTCATCTTGACCAGGGTGCTAGCCCAGCCCAGTATTAGTAATTACCCCTCCCTCTCACCTCACTTCCTCTTCCTAGTCTTCATAGTTGCCTCACAACAGCAGGAGCCATTTTGAAACCTTCTTTTCCATTCATGCTGCTGAGCATCTGCTGCTCTGTGCAAGGTAACATTTAGATTTTTTGGCATTAACTGTTTTGTGATGTCTTTTCTGTTGCCTTAACCGCTTTAAATCTTACAATATTTGGTGATTATTCTGTCGGTTTATCTGCTTTCGGTCATACAGTATTTTGTGATTGTACTGAGTTAATATTGCTTGCATATGCTGTTTCTGGTGTACTTTTTCTCGCGACTCTAATTTTGTGAATATTTAAAGTCTATTTTCCCTGTCGCAAGGAGCTCCAGCACCTTATGATCATGGGTAGCTTAGCGTTTGAATTGTACTCATCTTGTTTCTTGTTTTTTTAATGAAAGAAAACTGTAAATGTGAATATTTACCAAATAAGTTTCTTGTTGCAAGGAGCAACAGCACTGTAACTTCACATTTAGATGTATCTGTAGTATTTTCACTGTAATTTCTTGGTGTAGCACTAAAGTAAAAGGAAGAACTATTGCCTGAAAGTGTACCAATTGTTGTTGTCCTCAGTATCCTGGATTTCTGTTTTTCTGCTTTGTGAATTATTACCTTGTGTATGTCTACACTGTGCTGTTGTTAACTACTGTTATGCATTACTTTATGCATAGGTGTAAACACTGCTGTGTTCTTAGCTAGCTATGTGTGTAAGACACTCATACAATGGAAATTAATGCTAAGTATACTGTCTCTGCCTACCTGTATTAATTTTTCTCTCTCTACCCATGGTATGTTTGTCTCTCGCTCTTTTCCTGAATTACTTGCTCATAACTAATCTCCCTCCTTTCTGTTTTTATAGCTCTAGTGGATTTTTCCCTGCGGTTTTCTCCTGGCCACAGTACAAGCAACACAGGCTTGAGGACCTTAACAGATACCCTGAAAAACTGTCTGGAAGCCACCATTTTAAGCTTAAAATAATACCACTGAAGTACGCGTCCCAGTAAATAACTACTACATAAGCTAATCTTTTAATTAATGCTAGACTTTATATGCAAACCAAAATTATACAGTGGTTTTTTTTTTGCTAGTCACCACGAAAAGCAGACGCCAGCAGCTCCTATCCTTTCTCTTTGATTACCCATTATCCTCATACTGTTTCTGTGTATATTCTCCTGTTCTGCACTTTACCCTTCCTTGAATTCATTTCTAGCCTCACTCATACTTGCCTTTTGTAGTGCACCTGCCCTATTTTACTGTCTTCAGACTCTTACATATTAATGTTTTTTTATGTTTTGCCCTGCTTTTAGCTGCTAGTAATACCTCTATCTCCCCCCTCCAAAGCCCCGCTCTATTGTAGCTTATTTTAACCATACAGCACTGGGTTTGCTTCAAGTAAATCTACTTGTGTAGCTTGAGGCCAGTGTCATTTTGTAAGCTTACTTCTGCTCATATTTTATTTCTTCTTATTTTACTTCTGGTGACTATACCTTTAGAAACTTTATATCACTGTCTCTCAAGCTAGTTTTTCACTATCTTTTTCCTGATTGTTTCTATGAATTCATCTTGACCAAGGTCCCAGCCCAGTATTAGTCATTACCCCTCCCCCACCTCACTTCCTCTTCCTAGTCTTCATAGTTGCCTCACAACAGTAGCAGCCATTTTGAAACCTTCTTTCCCCTTCATGCTGCTGAGCATCTGCTGCTCTGTGTAAGGTAAACTTTTGATTCTTTGGCATTAACTGTTTTGTGATGTCTTTTATGTTGCCTTAACTGCTTTAAATCTTACAATATTTGGTAATTATTCTGTTGGTTTATCTGCTTTAGGTCATATAGTATTTTGTGATTATAATGAGTTAATAATGCTTACATGCAGTTTCTGGTGTACTTTTTCTTGCGACTCTAGTTTTGTAAATATTTAAAGTGTATTTTCCCTGTCGCAAGGAGCTCCAGCACCTTATGATCACAGGTAGCTTAGCATTTGAATTGTACTCATCTTATTTCTTGTTTTTCAATGAAAGAAAACTGTAAATGTGCATATTTACCAACTAAGTTTCTTGTTGCAAGGAGCAACAGCACCTTAACTTCACATTTAGATGTATCTCTAGTATTTTCACTGTAAATTCTTGGTGTAGCACTCAAGTAAAAGGAAGAACTATTGCCTGAAATTGTACCAATTGTTGTTGTCTTCAGTATCCTGGATTTCTATTTTCCTGCTTGGTAAATTATTGCCTTGTGTATGTCTACACTGTGCCATTGTTAACTACTGTTGTTCTGCATTACTTTATGCATAGGTGTAAACACTGCTATGTTCTTAGCTACCTATGTGTGTAAGACACTCATACAATGTAAATTAATGCTAGGTATACTGTCTCTGCCTACCTGTATTAATTTTTTTATCTCTACCCATGGTATTTTTGTCTCTCGCTCTTTTCCTGAATTACTTGCTCATAACTAATCTCCCTCCCCTCTCTTTTTATAGCCCTAGTGGATTTTTCCCTGCGGGTTTCTCATGGCCACAGTACAGGCAACACAGATTTGGGAACCTTAACAGATACCCTGCAACTCTAACTATGTGTTCGGAAGCCACCATTTTAAGCTTAAAATAATACCACTGAAGTATGTGTCCCAGTAAATAACTACTACATAAGCTAAACTTTTAATTAATGCTAGACTTTATAAGCACAACAAGAATTTACAGTTTTTTTTTTTTTGCTAGTCACCACAAAAAGCAGACACCAGCAGCTCCTATCCTTTCTCTTCGGTTACCCACTATCCTCATACTGTTTCTGTGTATATTCTCCTGTTCTGCACTTTACCCTTCCCTGAATTCATTTCTAGCCTCACTCATAATTGCCTTTCCTAGTGCACCTGCCCTATTTTACTGTCTTCAGACTCTTACATATCAATGTTTTTTTATGTTTTGCCCTGCTTTTACCTGCTAGTAATACCTCTCTCTCCACCATTCAAAGCCCCTCTCTATTGTAGCTTATTTTAAACATACAGCACAGGGTTTGCTTCAAGTAAATCTACTTGTGTAGCTTGAGGCCAATGTCCATTTGTAAGCTTACGTCTGCTGATATTTTATTTTTATTTTATTTTATTTCTGGTGACTATATCATTAGAAACTGTATATCCTTGTCTCTCAAGCTAGTTTTCACTATCTTTTTATGATTGTTTCTATGACTTCATCTTGACCACGGTGCTAGCCCAGGCCAGTATTAGTCATTATCCCTCCCCCTCACCTCACTTCCTCTTCCTAGTCTTCATAGGTGCCTCACAACAGCAGGAGCCATTTTGAAACCTTCTTTCCCCTTCATGCTGCTGAGCATCTGCTGCTCTGTATAAGGTAACATTTTGATTCTTTGGCATTAACTGTTTTGTGATGTCTTTTCTGTTGCCTTAACTGCTTTAAATCTTACAATATTTGGTGATTATTCTGTTGGTTTATCTGCTTTAGGTCATATAGTATTTTGAGATTATATTGAGTTAATATTGCTTGCATGTGCAATTTCTGGTGTACTTTCTCTCGCAACTCTAGTTTTGTGAATATTTAAAGTCTATTTTCCCTGTCGCAAGGAGCTCCAGCACCTTATGATCATGGGTAGCTTAGCGTTTGAATTGTAGTCATCTTATTTCTTGTTTTTTAATGAAAGAAAACTGTAAATGTGAATATATACCAACTAAGTTTCTTGTTGCAAGGAGCAACAGCACCTTAACTTCACATTTAGATGTATCTGTAGCATTTTCACTGTAATTTCATGGTGTAGAACTAAAGTAAAAGGAATAACTATTACCTGAAAGTGTACCAATTGTTGTTGTCCTCAGTATCCTGGATTTCTGTTGTCCTGCTTTGTGAATTATTGCTGTGTGTAGGTCTACACTGTGCTGTTGTTAACTACTACTGTTCTGCATTACTTTATGCATAGGTGTAAACACTGCTGTGTTCTTAGCTAGCTGTGTGTGTAAGACACTCATACAATGGAAATTAATGCTAGGTATACTGTCTCTGCCTACATGTATAAATTTTTTTCTCTCTACCCATGGTATTTTTGTCTCTCGCTCTCTTCCTGAATTACTTGCTCATAACTAATCTCCCTCCTCTCTGTTTTTATAGCCCTAGTGGATTTTTCCCTGTGGTTTTCTCCTGACCACAGAACAGGCAACACAGGTTTGAGGACCTTCACAAATACCCTGCAACTCTAGCTATCTGTCCGGAAGCCACCATTTTAAGCTTAAGATAATACCACTGAAGTATGTGTCCCAGTAAATAACTACTACATAAGCTAAACTTTTAATTAATGCTAGACTTTATAAGCACAACAAGAATGTACAGTGTTTTTTTTTTGCTAGTCACCACGAAAAGCAGACGCCAGCAGCTCCTATACTTTCTCTTCGGTTACTCACTATCCTCATAATGTTTCTGTGTATATTCTCCTGTTCTGCACTTTACCCTTCCCTGAATTAATTTCTAGCCTCACTCATAATTGCCTTTCCTAGTGTACCTGCCCTATTTTACTATCTTCAGACTCTTACATATTAATGTTTTTTTTTATGTTTTGCCCTGCTTTTAGCTGTTAGTAATACCTCTATCTCCCCCTCCAAAGCCCCTCTCTATTGTAGCTTATTTTAACCATACAGCACAGGGTTTGCTTCAAGTAAATCTACTTGTGTAGCTTGAGGCCAGTGTCTTTTTGTAAGCTTACTTCTGCTCATATTTTATTTCTTTTTATTTTATTTCTGGGTGACTATACCTTTAGAAACTTTATATCCTTGTCTCTCAAGCTAGTTTTTCATTAACTTTTTCTGGTTGTTTCTATGACTTCATCTTGACCAGGGTGCTATCCCCGCTCCATTCACCCTGGCTACACTCGGGCTCACTTCGCTCCCCTACCCTACCCCCGTTCCCACCCACTCCATTACAATTACCTTTATACCTAACTATCCCTCCCCTTCCTGTCCCACTAGCCACTACAATTCCACTTCCTGCCTATTGCCACAACCACCTTACTAATCTGTCAATCTTGTCAACACCACTTCCTCTATACCACTGTCTCTCTACCTACTCTATATGACCATATTTTATTCCAACATGTGTTATTTTCTATTATCTTCTACACTACTACTCATTCTCTCTATCTCCACCTCTTTTCACTCCAATCTCTCTGACCCACTCCTATGTTCACCAACTTCTGACTCGTACAACATATATCCAACTACTTCATCTTTTACTATCTCCCCTAATCTCTTTACTACCTCTACCTCAATTCTATATAAACTATCCATAATACAGGTTTTTAAACCTTCCCACAAACCTAAGTCAAAACTATACAAACTTCATCTAGCATCTACTACACACTTTCTCCTCACTAAAAACCTACTTTGTTCTGGAGATATCCATCTCAACCCTGGCCCCTCTTCTCTCCCCAAAACTACCTCTACACCTCTAATTGTCACCAACCTCAGTCACAACAATCATCTCCATCCAAATACTTAACTATTTACTCATTGAATATTCAGAGTCTAGCAAATAAAGTCACTGAGCTGAACTCATGCATAGCTCTCAATACATCCTCTCCCTATCTGAAACCTGGCTCAAGCCACAAATCTCAAATAGTGAAATACTCCCACCAGGTTATAATATCTTCCGATCTGATAGACCTGTAAAAACAGGTGGTGGCATGGCCATCCTCTACTCAAACATTCTTAACCTCTCACCATACCCTTCCCCAATTCCTGACTTCCTCCCAGCTGAAATCATCATCCTTAACTGCCATCTGAATCCCCACAAAAAACTTGCAATTGCCTCTATCTACCTTCCTTTTGGTAACAATCTGCTCATTCTTGAAAACATCCTATCCTGGTTCTCCCACAACATACCATATGAGACACTTATCCTTGGTGATGTCAACATTGATTGGTCCAAACTCACAACTGACTCCCCCCAACTCAGTATCCACCTACATGGCTTCCACCAACTTATACCATCTCCCACTCGCTTCCATAGAAATTCCACTTCCAGCTCCATCATAGACTGGATCCTTACCAATTTCCCCCACCAATACCACAATCTGACCATCTTACCTGACTCCCTCAGTGATCATCTCCCTACCACCATCTTAAGACACTACTCCCATATTCCTAAACCCCACCTTATCAAAGACTGTCAAACTATCGACTTTCAATTCATCCCATTTTAACTCCATTCTCCACAACATAGATTGGTCCATCCTAAAACACCTCCCCCTAAACGATGCTGTAAGGACTTTCAATAGCATCTTCATGAATACTCTAAACTCCTTAGCTCCCTCTAGGAAGATCAGAGTAAAATCAAACCATGCTCCCTGGCTCTCCAAAGAGACTAGGTCCCTTATGAAACAAAGAGATCATGCTTGGAAAACCTGGACTAAAACTAAACAACCACCTTTTCTTCAGAAATACAGGCAACTGAGGAACCTTGCAAAAAAACATACAACTAATGACAAAAAGTTATACTAGAGCTCTGCTCAGCTTAACAACAAATCCAATCCTCGAAAATTTTGGTCAACTCTCAACAACATCCTCTATCCTGGAAAGCCCTCTAATCCCTGCCCATACCCTAACTCTTCCTCTCAGGAAACAGCTACCCTCCTGAATAAACACTTTATCTCTTCCATCCAAAATCTGGTAACCTCTAAGCCAAACTCTACTTCGACACCCACCTCTCCAAGTCCCACTAACACAACTTTGTTTCCTTTTGAGCCAGTTCCCATTACTTGCATCAAATCTCTACTACTCAAGCTAAAACTTTGCTCGCCTTCCATTGACAATCTATCTCCTACATTCCTCAAACTTGCTGCTGACTCAATTGCCTATCCTGTATCTATACTAATTAATCGATCTATTCTGGAATCAACTGTCCCCACCCTTTGGAAATCTTTCTTCACTATCCCTCTTCATAAAGGTGGAAACTCCACTGACCCCTCAAACTACCGACCCATTGCCATTCTGTCCCCCCTCTCCAAGATATTAGAAAAATGTATTCACTCACAGCTTCTCAATCACCTCCTCACACACCACTTACTTACCCCTACCCAACATGGATTTAGTCCTCACCACAGCACCATCACTGCCCTCCCCTCCTTCACTGATATTATTGCAGAGGCCCTAGACAACAATAAACTCATTTCCTGTCTCTTCCTAGATCTCTCCAAAGCCTTTGATACCGTCTCTCATCCTCTACTACTATCCAAACTCGCAAATCTCCACCTATCCCCCTCCACATGTGCCTGGTTTAATAGTTACCTATCTGGCAGGGAGCAATCTGTCAAATAGCTCTCATCCTCCTCCCCTTTCCTTCTCCACTGGTGTTCCCCAAGGCTCCATCTTGAGACCCCTTTTGTTTAACATCTTCACCAATGATCTTTACACCTCATGCAAAAAATCCTCCCTTATTCAGTATGCCAACTACTCCACACTTATATCCATCTCATATAACATTCCTGAGCTACACTCCCTGACCCAACAGGCCCTACTATCCACTGAACAATGGCTCTCTCACAACCTATTGATCCTAAATCCCAGAAAGACCAAACTCTTACTTTTCCTTCCCCGTTCTCTTTCTCATCACAAAACCTCCTTTTTTATTACATCTTCTAACAATACAAACATCTAACCTGACACCCACACAAAACTCCTAGGGGCCATTATCGATGACGAACTCAAGTTCAACCAACACATTCTCCAATGTATAAAAAAAAACAAACCAGAAACTAGGTCTGCTGTATCAGAACAAAAAATTTCTAACCCCAGAATCTAGACTTACCTTGGGCCAGGCACTCCTACTCTCCTCCCTCTTAGATGCCGCCCCAGTTCTTACCAACATCCCGACTTTCACTCTAAACAAACTGCAACAGACTTACCATAAAATAGCTATATTCATTACTAACTCCCCATACAACTCACATCACTGCATTTCTTTAAACTCTCTTCAATGGCTTGAACTTCCCCAGTTTCTGCTATCTTATCAATTTCATATGCTACACTCTATTCTTTATAAACCCTCCTTCTGTCCATGTCTATCTTCCTTAGTCTCCATCTACATCCCATCCCGGACCCTCTGTACTTCTAACCAACAATTACTTGATTTCTACTACCCAAAAAGGTCAGTAGGCAAACTACTCTACAAACACTCTCTTGCCCATGCTTGGAACAAACTTCCCCTTGACTTACGTTCAATCTCCCACACCTCACACTTTAAAAATGAAATAAAAGCTTATTTTCTCAATTTCAGAACCTGCCCTTGCCATGACCCTACCTAGTCTTCCTTCCCGTTATGTACCCTCAAAAGGACCATACTTAGTACATCATTACACTTCTCTCTCTCCAATGTGTCTACTAGGCATTTGCACAATTTTATACAAACAAAATTTTTTTATTGTTGACCTATTGAACTATATCAATGTAAAATTGTTACTTAGCTTCTTTTTAATGCAACTTTAACTTTATGCATATAACCCAACATATGTGAATTGTTTTGCTATAACTGCTATATCAATATTGTTTAAAATTGTACTTGTTTTAAAATGTATTACTGGAGCTTTTCTCCTCGGGTCTCCACTGAAAATGGGCCACAAGCCCAGTTGGACAAATCCAGTTAACAAATGTCAATAAATAAATAAATAAATGTACAATCTGCAGAAATCAGCAAGTAATCTAAACAAATAAAAAAAAAATAAAGAAAATAATAATTCTAATGGCAAAATGAGAACAAGGGGTCCCCAGATGGAGCTTATCTGATCAATAAGCCAGAAAAATCAGCACTGGATCCTGTGAAGAGGCAGAGGAGTTTCTTCTTTGGATGGCAGTAAAA
The DNA here is from genome assembly GCF_019279795.1 of Protopterus annectens. Classification (NCBI taxonomy): domain Eukaryota; kingdom Metazoa; phylum Chordata; order Ceratodontiformes; family Protopteridae; genus Protopterus; species Protopterus annectens. Next base: position 1,298,930,180 of record NC_056733.1, read on the forward strand.
GACTGAACATTCATTTCCTGACACAGCTGAAGACTTCCTTCTCAGGATATGCTCAGCCAATCAGCTGTCACAGGAAGGGGAGGGGGTCTGAACTTTTGAAAGTTGGCTATTAATGGGTTACCATGGCAGATAACCCAAAATGCCACTGAGGCAGTGAGGATGATGAACAACAGGAGGAAGGCAAACAGTAGCCACTGGTGGACAACAGCATCCTGGTGAGTCTGACACGATGGAGGCATGATAGAGAACAATTTGCTGTGTTTGATGTTACTCAGGGATGCAAATGGCTCATAGTAAGGATCCACCCAAGGCCAGAAGGTGATCTGCATCAAATGAACTTAAGGACACTTGTGTGACATCAAACAGCATCTACGGAGCTTGTGGTGATGACTGTGAGCCAGTCATCCAGATATAGGAATATTCTGAGCCATTTGGTTTCATTTGAGCTGGCACTGGCACCACGCCTTTAGTAAATACTCTGGGAGCTGTGGTAAGACTACATGGAAGAGCTTAGAAATGGTAATGACTAGCTGTCATCCTGAAGATAGGAATTCCCTGGATGTCTTGGCTACATTTATATGCAGACAGGCATCTTTGAGATCTAAACAGCACATATATTCTATCTCCTGAAGACATGGAAGGATTGAATGCACTGACACCATCCACAACTTGGTTTCCTTTACATATAGCTTTAGACCACTTAGACAAAGTATTGGTCTGAGAGTCATTTCTTTTGGGAGACTAAAAAAAATATGGAAAACACCTCACAATCTTTCTGGTCTGGTTGGACCCCTGGAAGGCTCCTTTTGCAAGGGGGTTAGGGGCATACATATTGGCCATCTCCTTCTAGAGTGGAATGTTTGGAAGTAGAAAGAATGCTAGACAGTGAATAGTTGGTAATGGGACTGTATACTCTCAGAAATTATTTCACTGACCCATCTCTCTTGTATGATGACCAGCCATGTTGTTAAATGGAGGGGCATCTGACCCCTGAATGTCTCCAGAGATGGAGAGTCAAGCAAGTCCTCAGGGATGTTGCGGCTGAATCCCAGGGGAAGGTTATGGAATCACTGATTTTGTCATTCACTTCTGACCCTGGGTTGGCATCAAATCAGGAATCCAGAAAGAGCCCCGGAGTTCCTGTCTGAAAACTAGTCCAAGAGAGGTTGTTGGGACTTGCAAAAGCATATGTTCTCAGCACTCTTCTGCTACCTAGGAAAGGTCCACTGAGGAGTGGAGAGCTATATCCCCAATAGCTGCAAGCATTTTCTCCTCCAGCTTACTCTTTAGCAATTCTCCTTCACCTGGGGTCCAAAAACAGATGACCAATTAAACTGGGAGCTAGTGAAAGATGATTTGAAATTTTCCACAAATCCACATAATATGAGCCAGGTTTGTTTCCTTATTATGAATATTTTCCCAGCTGCCCTCACTGCTGCATCTGCTGCACTGAGGATCAGTCTTATGGACAGTGATGTAATGATTGCCATTGTTGCTACTAGCAAGTGCAGCTTAGATTCTGATCGAGTAACTTTCATAGTGTATCTAGCATCTTTTCTACAATGTCAAACTCAAAATGAATCACAAATGTCAAATATTTCGGAGCCCTGATAGCAAAAGTACCTGACGTATACACAATTGTGATTTGATCATGGCCCAAGAACCCTTATCCAGGAAATAAATAAAACAGACTCCCTTCTGAGGGCTCTCTCTTGATAGCAGCTGCCACCACAATGTAATCTGAAACAGGAGCCTTACTCCAAACTTATCTGTCTGTGGGAGGCTGAAGGCTCTTGTCTAGTTTCCGGGTTATAGGCTTAGCCATGTCTAACTTTTGTTAATCCCTGTACATGACCAAAATGATTGTGTAATTGGCAGAAGGGACCACCTAAGACAGTCAGGGCAGATCAAAAGGACTCCTGCAGAATTTCTTCTCTTCAGAGGTGCAGGCCAAGATCTCCTCTGTCTCATCAACTCAAGGATGTCCCCAAACCTGGGTGTCTTCCAAAAATGACTATGTAAAAGCCTCCCCTTTCTCAAAATCCAAGTCTGGGGATGTGTGATTCTCATACCTCTCAACTGCCCAGATTTCCGCAGAATGTCCAGATTTTTGCCTCTTAGTTTTGGTCTGTTCCTCATAACGAAAAAAAGAGGTGCAATAGGCAAACAACAACAAAAGATGAACCACAGTCCAGCAGGGACCTGTTTCTTTTGCCTGCTGGACTGTGGTTCATCTTTTGTTGCTGTTCCTCATAACATTTGTGGTTTTCTGGCAAATCACTGAAAACTGAAGTCACTAAATAATGGCAGATGTTTGAGTTTCAGACTTCATATCTTTCAAAAAATACATGATAACTCAATTCCTGTTATTTGAGCAACTTTCTAAGTTTAAAGAGCAATATTTAAAATATGTCTCCATTTTTGATCCTTTGTCCCCCCTTTTTTTTAGGCTTTGTCCAGATTTCTTGCACTAAGAGGTTGAGAGGTATGGAGCCTATTCTGTTGCCTACAGCTAACACCTCTAATGTTGGACTGGTGACTGAAAGTGCCTCTTGCTGCACTTCCTCTTTCGTGGGACACTCATAATGGACTCTTCTAAAAGTCTGGAAGAAGAGTCTTCACCAGAGGGTCCACATCCACATTGACTTTTCAGTGTTGTGTTCTAGTGGGACAATGCTGATTGATCTGAGGTTCTCAAATGAGAGGTGTTGTGGTATGAAGCAAAAGTATAAAGCGACTTTCTGGATCCCATCAAGCTGATTAGTTGCCCTGGAATTGTGTCCAAAACATCAAGCTCACCTGAACTGACACACCCCTCCAAGAAGTTGAAGGCCTCAAAGCTTGTCTCCAGTGCCAAACTCAACACTAAGCATGACTTTGGCACCAACGGTTTGAAAGCTAATTATTCCAAAACAGTGGATGGCACCCAAAGAGCTACCATTGTCATCTCTGACATGTCAGTGTTTTTTTTCTGACCTGCCAGTGTTGATGACATTGTGCCTAGTGGACCTTGACACCAAAGGGGTCATATGAAAACTGCCAGTTCCAGGGGAGGAATTAGACCCAAAGGAAGAAACTATTAACACCAACATGGAAGGCTCAAGGAAAACATTCAGCTCCGAAGTTCCCATATAGAAACATGGCTCAGAGAAGAATTACAAAGCACCACTAAAAACAAATGGGGAAGAATGGACACCAAGCTTAATTTGGGCTTTGATCAAGGCCTTCATCATATAGTCCCACTCCAGATAGATTGATGCGCTCCACACTGTCCTAGTAAATCTCAAGGACATAGGGGAAGAAGACCTTAGTTCTATGTATCTAGAAAGCTCCCAAGTTAGCTCTCAGGTGCATGTTCAGGAAAAATGGAGACTTCCTGCAGAAGGTTCCATCCTGACGGTCTTGAAGGAGAAAGGTTCTTTATCTGACTCTCTTGCTGGTTTGTCTTCCACCAATCTTTTATTTTACTTATTTTTTTAATTTTTCTTCCCTCAGATGGCAGGTGACCTATCTATCAATTTGTTTTGTGCTCCTGAAAGGTAAAATTTCTGAAATCCTTGCAAATCCGGTAAAATAAATCTAAACTTCGTGTGGCTTGGGGCAGAATCTAGTGACCACATACTTGATTTTTTTTAAAACTCAAAACCATGTCGTTATATCACAAGCACTATAGAACAACTAACTCCAGAAAGAAACTCTGTCACCTTAAAATGCAGTCAAATTATTAGCGCTAAATAAATAATGCCAATACCACCTAATCTAATTAGTAAAATACGGAACAGATTAAAATTAGAAAAGTAAAAGGCAGTCTACAGCTAACAGCTCTAATGTGAGACTGAGAGCAGAAATTTATTTATTTCTGTTTACCAGGAAGGTCTTTTTGGGAATTGCCCACTTGCAGCAGAGGTTCGGGAACAAAAGCTCCAAAACAAAAACAGAAATACATTTTTGGTAATTCAAAAGAAAAACAGCAAATGTTACTTAAAAAACAGTCAGCAAATGAGAAGTTATGTACCTACCATAATGTTCCATGTTAGTTGTCTTCTCTCACCTTCTTTCTTGCTGGATGGGTTCGGAGCCCTAAAGCTCGAGAGCTAATTTTACCGACTCGAGGCAGCCCTATATCCCATGATGCTAGGCGGTAACTACCCAGATCTCGTTTGGTAGCTGACAAAACAATAGCCAATTCAGTCTCCCCACTCAGGTGGAGGAGGAGAAAGGAGAACTCCCCAAATGTCACTATCTGAAGCCGTAGCTACCCCAGGAACACCTGTTTGGGCTTGAAATAGTGTAAGATAAGGTCCCTTAGAAGGGGAAATCCTTTCGGTCTGTCCAGGCTAGGGGGATGGTGGGCGGGATGCAAGAAAGAAGGCAAGAGAAGACAACTAACATGGAACGTTATGGTAGGTACATAACTTCTCAATGTTAAGTTGTCAATCTCGCCTTCATTCTTGCTGGATGGGACCGCGTCCCTAGCACCTTCATCCTGGGTGGCTCATTGGAACAGACTCTTGAGAACGGTGGAACCAAAATTTGCCCTGTTTCTGGAGGCCATGTCCAATTTGTAATGTGTGACAAAGGTATGAGGAGAGGCCCATGTGGCTGCCACACAGATAGTGTCTATTGGTAATCTGGCTTGAAAGGCTGTTGATGTAGCTAACGCTCTGGTTGAATGGGCTCTTGGCCTAGAAGGCAGTTCTTTACCTCTGAGTTGATAAATACAGGTAATCACAGAAGACAGCCACCTAGACAGGGTTACTTTGGGTACCGGAAGGCCCTTTTTACTTTCTGCATAAGATAAAAAAAAGTTGATCAGATTTCCTGATTTGTTTAGTTCTGTCCAGATAGTAGCGGAGCTGATGATGAACGTCCAGGCAATGCAGTTTTTGCTCCGCCCTGTTTGAATGATTAGGGAAGAAAACTGGAAGATCAATAGATTGATTTAAATTTGCCTGAGAAGCCACCTTGGGTAAAAAAGACGGGTTAGTTCTTAGAGAAACTCTGTCTTTGTGGAAAATTAAATAAGGAGGACGAATGCTAAGGGCATGAAGTTCAGATACTCTCCTAGCAGATTTAAGGGCGACTAGGAAGAGTGTCTTCCAGGAAAGTAACTTCAATGAACAGGAAGCCGTAGGTTCAAAGGGAGGGAGAATCAAGGATGTTAAAACTAAGTTTAAATCCCACTGTGGTGGAGGGTCTTTGATCGGGGGCTTGAGTAAACAGATACATCTGAGGAATGCTTTGCAAAGTTTATGGGACATGATGCTGGAGTCCAACAGGCCTATGTGAAAATTTGAAATGGCTGCTAACTGAACTTTTACTGTGGAGGATGAAGATCCTGAATGAAAAATTTCAGCTAGGAAATCTAAGACCGAGTGTATTGGAGCAGTGAAGGGATCTATACTCCTAGCCTTTGCCCAGAAGGAAAAACTTTGCCATTTACTAGCATAGATCCTTCTGGTGGAAGACTTAAGGGAAGCTACGATAATATCCCAGACAGAATTTGAAATCATTGGAAGCCTGGCTAGGGACGGAAGTGGAGCAACCAAGCTGTGAGGTTGAGAGATTGGAGTGATTGGTGCAGCTGCCCTGACTGATGGGCCAAAAGATCTGGCACTGGATCCAGATGCCAAGGCTGCTCCAAAAGATAATGATGCAGGAACGGGAACCATATCTGCCGAGGCCAATAAGGGGCAATGAGAATTATCTTGGCTCTCAAGGCGGTAGCTTTCCGAATTATCTGTGTGATTAATGGAAAGGGGGAAAAGCGTATAGAAGTCCGCGAGGCCAATCGTGGACTACAGCGTCTCTGGGGGGGATAGCCTGGAAGGGGGAAGAGAATGAAGAAGTCGAGGCACTTGCTGTTTTGTCGTGTTGCAAAAAGATCGCAGCAAGGAAACCCCCACTTCCGAAAAATTTCCGCCGCCACCGATTGCTTGAGAGACCACTGGTGGGGCATGAGAATAGCTCTGCTCAGCCTGTCCGCTATGACGTTGGACTTCCCGGGGATATGTGTTGCTATCAGAAACCGCCGAGAAGAGATCGCCCATTGCCAGAGTCTGAGTGCTTCTCGACACAGGAGATAGGACTTGGTTCCGCCCTGCTTGTTGATATACCATACTACGGACATATTGTCCATTTGAATTGCAATAGTCCCCAGGGGAAGAGAGTCTTGGAGGGCTTGCAACGTGAAAAGCACTGCTCTCATCTTCAGGACGTTTATGTGCAAGTGGCATTCGAAAGGTTGCCATGTGCCATGGACTGTCCTGCCCTGAAAATGCCCCCCCCCACACCCGATCAAAGAGGCGTCCGATGTGACCGTGGCGACCGGGGGGGGGGGAGGAGTAAATGGTCTCCTTTGATGGACTTGAGGGGGAGACCATCCACTAAGACAGATGTTTCTTGCAAGATAGAGTTATTAAGATCTTGTGTGTCATAGGGAGCTGTTGGAAGGACCACTGGAAGAAAACCATCCACTGAAGAAGCTGCATGTAAAAGCGGGCAAGGGGAAGAAGCGTGATGGCTGCCGCCATGAGACCTAATAATTTCAGAACATACCTGGCCTGAATTTTGTTGCTCTGAAGGAGAACGTGAACATGATTTTGAATATCTAAGACCCTCTGCTCTGTTAACCTTGCTGAGAGCTGAACTGTGTCCAAGGTGGCGCCTATGAAGGTAATAGACTGACAAGGCGACAAGGCAGATTTTTCGAAATTTATAGAGATGCCTAGCCCCTTTGCATATGTGAATGGTGTAATCTCTGGCTAGAAGAAGTTGACGCCTGGTGGTGGCAGTGAGGAGCCAGTCGTCTAGATAAGAAAACACCTGGAATCCTTGACGTCTCAGGTGAGCCGTAACCGCTGCCATACATTTGGTGAACACTCAGGGGGCTGTAGTGAGACCAAAGGGCAGGGCTCTGAACTGGTAGTGACTGGCCCCCAGCCGGAAGAGGAGAAACCTTCTGGAGCGCCTGTGTATTTTGATGTGATAGTACGCATCCTGAAGGTCCACTGAGCACATCCAAATGTCCTTGCCCAGAAGGGGTAGAATGGACTGTAGCATGACCATCTGGAACCTCGTTCTCTTTACAAACTTGTTTAGTTTGCTGAGATCCAATATTGGCCTCCAGTCCCCTGTTTTTTTTGGTACCAAAAAGAACTTTGAGTAGACTCCGGATCCTAGTTGGTCTGCTGGGAATGGCTGGATGGCTCTCTTTTTTAGCAGCTTTGATATTTCTATTGCTGCTTGTTCCCTTAGACCGGGTGGGACGTCTGGGAGAGAATGTATTTGAACAGTTGGGGTTTGGATAAAGGGGATTTTGTAACCCTCGGATATGATCGACTGCACCCATTTGTCTTGAGTGAGGGAGAGCCAGGCTTGTGGGTACAGCGATAATCTTCCCCCGACTGCCTCCGAAGGTGGACAGTCGGGCAGCACCTCAGGGATGCTGGAAGGGTTTGTCAGAGAGGGTTTCTCTGCTACCCTGATTCTGCGGACCCCCTCTGCCTCTCGGACAGCATCTGTTGTTGTTCCCCCCTCTGCCTCTAGGGGGGAACTGACCTCTTGTGTCAGGCGTGACTCCTTGCGATTTGCAGAACCACATTTTTAAACCCTTTTGACCCTTAGGATATGGTCTAGATGGGATTGAAAAATGGACTCCTACGGCAGAAAGAGTCTTGCCATCCTGTTCGTATCTGGTCAAAGTATCTTTCACTTGAGGTCCAAACAACGCTGAACCATCAAAGGGGGAGTTAGTGAAGGACACCTTGAAGGGGTCTGCAAAGTTGCAAAGCCGCATCCAGGCGTGACGCCTTAAAGCCACACCTGTGCCTGCGGCCCTACTAGCTCCATCGGCTGCGTAGGAAATAAGCCGCATGGAGGAGTTGACAATGGAATGCAGGGTTCCTAGCTGTGAGTTAATTTTGTCTTGAGACCCAGCAGTTGATGGATCCTGTAGAACCTCACCCAGTTCTTTGAGAATGTCTCTTTGAAGATGGGTGAAGTGACATAAGTAAGTCAGTGACCGCATGGCAAAGGTCGCTGATGAAAACATCCGCTTGCTGTACCTATCCATTGTCCTAGATTCCTTGTTAGGCAGATGGATAGGCACTGAAGGATCAGCCAGTTCCTTCTTGGTGGCTGCCACCACCACCATGGCATCAACTGGGACACCTTTAGATAAAAATTGCTTATTCGAAGGGGCTGTTATAAATTTGGAAGGCCTCCGTGGGGTAAGTTCCATCGAATCAGGGGCCGTCCACGCCTTCCATGCCACCACTTCCATAAGGGGGTCGAAGGGCGGAGACACCCAGGAGGTGGAGGGTCGAGAACCAAAAGCCTCCAGGTAAACCAACTCGTCCTCGGAAGGATTAAGGGAAGACCAGTTCCCCCTCTGTTTAAGGATTTCAGAAAAGGAGACATCCTCAGAGGGGGACCTTGGGGATCCTTCCGACTCATCCAAGTCAGTATTAGATGTGACGGACTCAGGGGAGTCCACATGCTTCCTCTTACATGTCCACTTACACGGGGGTTCACCTGACGGATCAGGAGAAACCTAAGAAGAGGAGGATATTCCCACTGGGGGAACCTGAGGTGTTGGATCTTCACGGCCGGGGGCGAGAGAGTGGGAAGGGACCTCAGCAGGCACTACAGTGGGAGGAGCGATGGAGCTGACTGTAGAGCAGGCACTGGGGCCAGTATGCTCCTCATGACCTCGAAGGCGCCCCTATCAGGCAGGCCAGAGGGCTCCCGCTCCGAAGAACTAGGAACCCCAGCCGGCAGCGACAGGGATGGCTCCGAAGCCGATGTCGGGGCCGAACTCACCAGCGCCGACGCTCCGAGAGGGAGAACGGGGTCGGACAAGGGTCCAATGCCACTTGCCCCCTCGGAGCCGGCGAGAGAGTCCAAGCGCCCAGATCCCTCCAAGGAAGGCACCATGGACGACATCGGAGCAGACGAAGGAGCTGAAGGGGGAGGTATCGGCTCTGACGTCACAACGGTCGTGGCTCCGAGGAGCTCCGGCTCCGAACACTGGGGCAGAGTCGAAGGAGGAATAGTAGGTTGTATGGATATAGCCGCTGTCTGATGAGACGGGCTATGAAGCATTTGGGCTAGTGCCTGAGAATTTAACAGTCAGCTAACCACCTTCTCAAGGTCATGGTCGGAAAGCCTGGAAGACCGAGAGCAATGGCTCCGATGGCTCTGCTCCGAGAGTAAAGGTGATCTCGGAGCCGAATGGATAGATTCCAGAGATGGAGATCTGGACCTCTTACATGTGGAGGGCATTGAGATTGGTGGAGCCGATGGAGCGGTAGACACGTCGTCTCCAGCCGGAGCCGACTGTGAATATTAAGTCTTGGAAGCATCGGCTCCGGCCGGAGCCGATACAAGAAGCTGCGATACAGATGTATCTGCTCCAGCCGGAGCCGATCGTGTCGCAGAAGGTGAGCCACCATCCGAAGGCTTGGAGCATGGAGCCGACGGTTTGGATGGCTTCGAAGGCTTACCCGGCACGGACTTAGCCGGGGAACCTACGGGCTTTAACAAGCCCCTCAAGATCAACTTATTCCTGCGCTCCTGCAGGACTCCTGGGCTGAATGCATGGCACACAGAACAAGAGTCCTGCAGGTGCAGGGGTCCCAGGCAATAAACACAAGAAGTGTGACCGTCTGTCAGCGACATCTTCTGACAGCACGAGTCACACTTCTTGAAGCCTGAGACCTTAGTGTCTTTCAACATATTGCTGTCGAAAAGAAAAAACAAGATTCTAAAGTAGAATCCACACACACACTCAAACAGACAGGGATACTAAAAGTACACACACACAGCTAAGAATCCCTGTGAGGGGACTTGAGAGAAAACGGAAGGGCCTAAGGCCTAACCTAGGGTGGGGAGTGTAACTGGGATAAGGGATAAAAAATAGGACTATTCTCAACTAAAAGGTTGTAATAACAGTAAAACTAGCCTTTTTATACAAAATAATAGGAAAACTAAGTAGAAAAACTAGAATTTTTCTAAAATCTTATCACTGACCTGTGAGCCGGTAAAAAGAGCACCTCGCTAGCTAAGCGCAAAGCGAGATCTGGGTAGTTACCGCCTAGCATCATGGGATATAGGGTTGCCTCGAGCCGGTAAAATTAGCTCTCGAGCTTTAGTATAGGCCGAGTCGGAGCCGAGGTTCGGCTCCGAACCCATCCAGCAAGAATGAAGGCGAGATTGACAACTCAACATCATTATTTGCAAAAAGTATTTTAAAGCAAATAGTCAACAAACATTATCTGAAAAGCATATCACATTACGGAAATACATGTTTTCAAGATATTGTCAGTAAAATCAAAAACACTGTATTAATACACTTGTATAGTATCCATAGAGGACAAGAGGTAGAACAGCATGCTTCGAACTGTTGGTGTGGTACAGTTGAATAGTTTATTATTTGCCAGGTGATATTTTAGGGCAGATTTGAATCATTGCAGGTTATCTAAAAGCCTGATATAGTTTAGAAGTTTGTTCCATGCCTTGGAGATGTCAGAAGAGAACATTGAGTCACCACAATAATCATTTAATTTATTAGAAACAGTAAGTTTAAGTTCTGTGAATCTTAGGGTTCTATATGGTACATGCCATTGGAAGAGATTTGACACTGAGTGTGTTTTAAGTGGGTGATGAAGTATTTTGTGCACTTGTGTAGCTGGGAAAGGATAACATATTGAGTAAGTTCAAGCCAGTCAAGGGTCTTCAGTGCCATACAGTGGTGGGAGCAGTTGGGAGGCTGCAGGCCAATTTTCTAATTTTGATGTAGGTAATTTCTAGTATATGTTTGGTGGAAGAGTTGATATTTATGAATGTTTTTTTTAAACAAAGAAAAATCTTTATTAAATTATCACGTATGACACAGGCAATCTTACATTTATATAAATGAAAATAAACCATGCCAACACAATTTCAGTTGCAAACATTATACATTACAAACCATGCTGGCACAATTTTAGCCGCAAACATCATACATCACTTATAATATATCCAGTCATTGTCAGTCAACCATTACATAGTTTATTCAGTTCCTGCCTTCTTTTAAACCTCTTTCTTCTGTATGTATTGATCCCACACTTCCCATTTTTTTCAATGGAATTTGCTCCTACCCTTTTCTAAAGATCCCAATTCCAGTTGTTTTACCTCTGTTACTATCTTCACTACTTTAGTAAGGTTGGTTTAGACTTTGATTTCCATTTTCTAGTAATTGCTTTTTTAGCAGCCATCATAATTAGACTCAGCAAGGCCTTACTATGTCTAGGCAATTCTGATTCTCTATCAAAGCTCAAAAAAATCATTTCCTTAATTACACCAATTTGCTCACCTAGCATCTCTGAGAGAGCAGTCTGCAGGGAATCTTTAGTCTGCTAATTCATTAGACTCCCAGAAAACATGTTCCCAGTTACCTCTTTCTTCCCCATCACAACTCCAACATTACTTGGGGTATAAAAATACCAATGTAAACACTTTCAAGCAAAGATCTTAAATTTTCCATACTTTGTTGAATATTTGGGAGACATACATATGCCCCTCACTGTTTCTTTGTGAATTGCTTATACATTCTCTATTCCTAGTCCCTTCTAACCTCCTCTGATGATTCTTATAGTTATCATGCAATATTTTATATGATCTACTAATTATTCATTTCTTAATGGCAACTTATAATTGTACATTTAGAGATAATATAGTGATAAAAGCAGTCATAAAGAAATATTTACAAGGTACTCTTAACAGTAGCAGCCAGCACAGTATTGCAGGGCAGTGAATGTGTAATTGATTTATTACCTGATAGCAAGGCATCGCAAGATGGTAAGGCATAGATAAACAACTTATATGTAATTTAACTAGTGATAAAGGAATATTTGAATAGCTGACAATGTCATTTAAGGTGAATATGACTTATGGTGTGGGGAATCAGGTTATGGATGGATGAGAACTGAGACACCTGTATTGCCAAAGGTTGGAGAGGTGTTGCCACACAGATTTTTGAAGAAGGAGATATTATTGGAGATTCTGATACCTATTGGGAGAGAATTCCATAGCTTGGCAACAGAAAAGGAGTAAAGCATGTCACCAGCTGGTAGTTTTGGTTTGTCTGCTTGCAGGAGAAGTTGATGTTCAGATCTGAGTGGCCTGTTTGGGTGATAGTGGGTTAAGACAGAAGAAAGGGCTGGGTAATCTGAGGGTTTGTAAATGATTTGATGTACTGTTATTAGTTGTAGGTAGGCTAGATAATGTGGAACTTCTGTTCTAGATTCTACTAAAAACTGTACCAGTGCTGGTTTTTCTTTTAGGACCCCTTATTTCTTTCTCTTTGCCAATATTCTGATATCAATCCTTGACAGGGAAGGCAATCTCTCACCTGCAACCGAAATAAGTTCTATTGTCTGTATCCGTAATTTCAGTCATTCCTATAGGCAGAATCTCCTTTCTCCATTCTCGTATTGGCTTAGTTCTTAGAATACTTTCTGCTACTTTATGAATATAATATCTGTATGTTTATGATTTATGAATATTGTCGAGGCATACTGGATGGTAGGAAGGAGAAGGGAGGTGGCAGCCCTTTTTTACTATGATCACTTAGCAGCTGCTTTCTCTGTAAAGACAGCCTAGTTTGTAGGCTGTCATTCTGACTGCATGGTCAATGTGCAGATCAAACTTTAAATTGTTATCAGTAACAACTCTTTAATTTTGTGTTAGTGATGTTTTCCATTTTTATGTTTGAAAAGATAATATCAAAGACAGTGTTGTTTTGATTTATGCTTTTGGGAAGAAACACAATTAGTTTGTTTTTAAAAGCAATTGAGAATGATTCAGCCAGTTTCTTATAGAGGTGAAAGCTTCCTGTATGATGGTTTCTAAGGTGGGAAGATTTGGGGATGAGCAAACTAAAGCATAGTCATCAGTATGTTGTATTGTGGTGAGTTTTCATTCCTTGTGCATGTAATTAACAAAGATATTGCAAAGTATTACCCCAAGTATGGAGCCTTGGAGGACACCTGTAGTGACTGGAAGTGGGAGTCATTCCATTTTACAGACTGAATGTGATTGTTTGGGCAGCTGAAGAACCAGCTAGATAAGGGAGTTGTGAGACCTATAAGACTTAGTCTTTGGAGGAGTGGTTGATGAGACCATGTGAAGGCTTTTGACAAGTCCTGGAAAACGGCAGTAACAATATTACCCGGGTTTTTACTTTGATTAATGCTATCTAGGAAAAAAACAAAGCAGCAAATAACTGTTTCAAAAAATACTAGTTGCACTAAATAATAAATGGTGAAAAGTAGTTACAAAAAGGCACGTGTGTCACTTCAAAAAGTTACGAAAACATCAAAAACAAGCTCTCACCAGAGGTTCGCCATACAATTCATTTCCACTGGCAATTGAGATCTGGGGAGGAAAGGGAAGCATGGTACATTACGGGGTTAGGGAAGGCATCTGAGCTTTGGGGAAGCCTGTTAATGATGAGTGAATGCTGCTTTCAGTGACTGCTTCTATCTGAAGTGGACAGCCTGCTACATGTAAGATAGTAGTAATAAAGTAAATGAATGCGCCGCATGTATGTAAGATAGTGTTGCATCTAATTTCCTTGTAGATGGTAAATATGCTGTTCTACTTTTTTTTGAGGTAAAGCATCCTTTTGTAAAAGAAAGTAGTGTGTGCCTTAAAAGGCATGGCTCTGATGCTGAAAACATCAGTTGTCCGTTTTTAGTTATAAACAGCCAGTAGTTAAAAAAAGAATAAATGGTTAAAAAGCCTGGTGTACATCAGGACTACAGCAAGAAGTCACACTTACCAATATCATCATCTGTTCTATCAGCATGATCTCTTTCCAGGCATTCACGTACAACATCTCGTCCCACCAAAGTATCAGAATGTCTGTCAATATCTTCATCTTCCTCCTCCTCTTCTTCAGAGTCCACAGCTGTTTCCTGGAGACCTCTTAAGTCAACATCTCCCATTTCACTTTCTGTAGCCTAAAAGACAGAAGAAAAGGTATTTAATGTAAATATGTGTTTCTATCATTGAATATGTTTATGATTTATTTTAAAACTTTCCTGGAAACTAACCTATTGAATGGAAACTGTAAATAATAAATTCTAAAACTCACAAACAATAATTCTATCTGCATGCACCTGAACGCACATGCAGCATTTGGCATGGGGATTATGTCTGCCTAGACCAAATCTAGTATGGATTTTTATTCCTCTGATGTCCTACAGTCATTAGGTGCCTCAGATGGATATCTGAGACACACTAGGGAACTGAAACATATCTGCCCATGTTAAAAAAGAAAGTAGTCAATCCTTTCAGCTCAAACTGCACAATGATCATACCAGACAGCACTCTACTATGCATACCTCTTCTCTCCACAGCTCCTCTTCATATCCTAAAAAACATACTGAGCTACTTAGGGACTAATGTGAAACACTACAACAGCATACTGCAAGCAAAGGATGGCTGGCTTGTAAGAATAAATCTGCAGATCACACACTGGGAAACAGAACTGATTTCATCCTGAAAGAGAAGCTAAACATTAGAATAGTTTTCATGTTATTTTATTTAATTTCCTGGTTTTCTGTTGCTGTCAGAAACTCTGAGTCCAATACCTGCTACATCATCTCAAGCCATAAATCCTCCCTCCTAAATGATACTTGTGATTGTTCTTTCCTAATTCATTGCAGCTACCTTGGTCAATATCCCAACATAACATTGACAGGTAAGTACCCTTCCCTTCTGTGTGAATTTTCCCTACCAGAGTTTGAGGATGGGTTGCCAAACAAGAAGAGATGAGACTGAAAAAAATTAAAAACAAAGATGCAGCTATAGCCAACTTGAAAAAATGGTGATAAAAAAGAAAGTTCTGTAACAAATAGAACAATATCAAAGTCTACACAACACTGGTTACTCACATTCATGCTGTGCATTCCAAAGTTTCAGATGTAAATATATGACAGCATAACTGATAAAAAATTCACTTTGATAAATGTAGTTAGTTCTAAAATACTTAGTTAAAGGCTCCGGCATATACCATAATTATGTGTGTGAGATGGCAAATACCAACAATCTACGCAGAATAATTTCCTTTGACCCTCCAGAAATGCATGGCCTTACAGACATCAGGAAGCAGGTAACGCACAACTTAAGAGAACTGCAATTAATTATTTGTTTTCGCTTTATGATTTGCAATAACCATTTTATGTTAATTTTGCTGTTTTATGAGGAATCACATACATTGGGTGTGTGGAACCTTCTTCTCACATACCACTGTATATTATGAGGTATATATATATATATATATATATATATATATATATATATATATATATATATATATATATATATATATATATATATATATATATATATATATATATATATATATATACACACACACACCCATATATATATATATATATATATATATATATATATATATATATATATATATTTATAGATATGTGTGTGTGTCTATACACACACACACACACACACACACACACACACACACACACACACTATTTGCAATGATGACTATACAACAAATTTCTATATTGCTCAAATAATTATCCACAGAGCCAAGACTTGAAGACATTCACACATGTGAATAGGCTTAATGATGACTAAACTTGTCCAATAAATGTTGATGATGCAACACAAATATTTTTTTACAGATGCTAACAGAGAAAGCAAAAGGTATTTCCTGTAACATTACATCTTTGAGAGATGGCCTGCAGCTGTTATCCATGGGTTTCCAGATACTACCTAAGGCTCTTGCCACCCCTATAGTGCCTTTTTTAGGTGATGTTCCAAAGACCAAATTACCACCATAACCGCTATAAATAAATGCAATCTGAGGGTCATGCTGCTCAGCGCTAGAAGTCTAAATCTCAAAATGCACTTCTAGAAGCACTCCTCAAAATGAAGAACACAGACATTTGTGCTGTAACAGAGACCATTTTTAAAGCAGCAGAAAGCACCCCTACCAGGTTATAACTTATTCTGGGTTCCTATTAGAACCACGAAAATGCATTTTGTCTTATGCGTTTTTGTCAACACATAGAGCAACAGGCAAAACAGCGAAATGACTGTTCAGCAAATTCTTTCCCTGGGAAAGAAGTCGCTTGACTGCTTCGTTGCTTTGCTGTGTTCTGCACTGTAGTGCGGTCCCTTGTCCAGTATAGCTCCCGAGTGTGAATGTGCAGCCGTTACTGACCTTAGGGTTAGGGTGCGGGTTAACGCAAGTGCATATGTATGAAAGTGTTTACTGTTTTATTTTTTGCGTTACATGTATGGTTGAGTTACGTGTGTATGTGTTTTCAGCTGTTTACTTTTGTTTTGGGGGGGTAGAATTAGGGTTAAGGTAAGTGTGTATGTGTTTGGAACTGTTTACGTAAATGTGCAAGAGTTACTGACCTTAGGGTTAGGATGCGGGTTAAGGTAAGTGCATATGTTTTAAAATGTTTACTTTTTTTTCCCATTAGATGTATGGTTGGGTTACATGCATATGTGTTTTCAGTTGTTTACTGTTTTTTGTGGGGGGGGGGTACAATTAGGGTTCAGGTACGTGTGTTTGTGTTTGGAAGTGTTAACTGTTTTTTTTTTTGTTTTTTTTGGTTGGAATAGCGATTTCATTCCACACCTTTCTGCCCCAGAACATGGACTGAAGCTCCAAAGGCAGTGGTGTCTCCACATTCATAAAGGATATGCACACCTTCAGACTAGTAGCCCAGCATAACTCATCTGAGATGCTTCAGGTGCAACTAATATTGGGTAAGACGGCAATTCAGATAGTAGCCTGCTATAGGTCCCCAACCATGTCCCAAGACTCTCACTCCATGTTCCTAAGCACCCTGGAAATTATTAGGGTCCATCCCAACACTCTCGTAATAGGTGACTCCAACTACCCCTCCATCAACTGGGAAAACTACTCACGCACCAATACACTGGGACAATGTTTTCTGGAATTCATCAGTTCCAATGCCCTGGCCCAGCTCATTCTTTCCCCCACTAGAGAAAGCAACATCCTTGACCTGGTTATTACTAACATGGGCAACCTTTGCTCTACACTAATAGTCAATTCCTCCCTGGTTAGATTCGATCACAAACTAATCACCATGGAAATCCACATCTCACCCACACACCCCACAAAGGTAACCACCATGAAAAACTTCTCCAAAGCTGACTTTGGGGTCCTAAAAACAGAGGTGGCTAACTTCACAGCACCCATGTCAATGGAAAATAGATGCATGACTGCTGAAGCAAACACCAATGCACTATACGAACACGTACATAAATGCATGGAACTAGCCATACCCAACCGAACCAAGACGCTCTCCTCTAAAAAAAGCGAAGCCAATCTGGTGGTCTCCTGCCATTAATAAACTCTACAACAGAAGGAAGAAACTGTTGCAGAAAAAGGTGAGGTCCCAAGACTGGAAAAATTCCCATATTAGCCTCAAAAGAAAGTTGACATACCTCATGAAAACCTCTAAAGCCAGTTATGAAGGCAGAATTGTGGCAGATACTAAAAATAACCACAAAGCCTTCTATAGTTATATCAGGAATCTCCATTGCAATACCTAGGTTTTCTCTAAGTTACTGCACAATGGTACCTCCTATACTGAGCCAGCAGATATTGCCAACATACTGGCTGACAGATTCAGTGCCAACTTTAGCCCCCACCCAAAGAACCAATTACAATACAGGAGGAATGCCAGGAACCCAGCATTACTGCAGCACAGGTTAAAGCTGCATTGTCCAAGGCCAAGAATACAGCTTCCATGAGACCCAACAATATCCCTGGATGTAAAATAGCAGAAATAAGAGCAAATATGAATAAAATATGTGAATCAAAACAAGCAAATGGCTGAAGGTGCAAACTGTCTTCTTTTAATAAAAATAATGAAAGAAATAAAACAGAGATAAGCGCTTTCGTACTTGATACAGTACTTCTTCAGATCTAATTAAAACACAATTAAACTCCCTTTTTATTGGGTTTAATGATACAGATCACGTGACTTCAATAAGGGTTTAATGGGCATGAACTCACTTAACCCTTTCCCTCTAGTTGCTTGTAAGATTGTCATCTATTTCATTTCTATGGATTCTGTACGTGTTCTTTGGTACAGAATGCTTAGAAATTAAATGGATGATCTTACAAGCAACTAGAGGAAAAGGGCTAAATAAGTTAATTCTTATAAAACCCTTATTGAAGTCACGTGATCTGTATCATTAAACCCTATAAAAAGGGAGTTTAATTGTATTTTAATTAGCTCTGAAGAAGTACTGTGTCAAGTACGAAAGTGCTTATCTCTGTTTTATTTCTTTCATTATTTTTATTAAAAGAAGACAGTTCGCACCTTCAGCCATTTGTTTTGATTTAAATATCCCTGGATGCGTTTATAGGTAGGTACTAGGCTATCGGCCCAAGGGCCTAAGTAAACCTAGCCAACAAGGTTCCCTGGCTTACGCCACCCATGAAAGTTAATTTCCTGTGCCCCTGTCGAGCAGAGCCACAGAAGTGATCCCCAGGTGTATTTCCTATTTCCTATCCACTAATCAAGATTTTTCTTGAAGAGTGCTAATGAGGAACTTTGCTTGACATAGATGGGTAGCTTGTTCCAGAGTATAGGAAGTCTCCGGGACAGGAATCTATCCCTCCAGCATGTCCTGTTTATTGTGTTCTACATGAACTACAAAGTGAACTAGCACCACATCTGTGTGCACTGTTCAATTACAGCCTCACCTCAGGCTTTGTCCCTACTGAATGGTGCACTGCTACAGTAATCCCCGTCCATAAAGGGGACCGACAACAGACCCTGGGAATTATCACCCCATTAGCCTGAGAAGAATGATATGTAAGGCTATGGAGCACATCATCATGGACCTAATTAACAAGGATATAGGAAATCTCCAAACTCTAGATCCCACGCAATTTGGTTTTGTGAGAAGTAGATCATGCCTGCTCAACCTGGTTGACTTCCTTGAGTCAGTCACCAGAGCTGTGGATAAGGGCAAGGCAGTTCATACAGCCTACCCCTATCTGGTCAAGGCCTTTGATACCATTCCTCACTCAGGAGTTATTGATAAACTCACCACACTAGGCATCAACCCCTATATCACTAGGTGGATTGCAAATTGGCTCACAGATAGAACTCAGTGTGAAAGCAGTGGAATCCAAGTCAGTCTGATGACCAGTCATGAGTGGGGTCCCACAGGGATTGGTCCTGGGTCCTCTCAAGTTTGGCATCCACGTCTCAGAAGTCCAGGCCAACACAGATGGACTCCGGCTGACCAAGTTCGCAGATGACTGCAAGTTGGGAGCCATTATTAACTCCCCAAGTGATGTAGACATCCTACAGAAAGGTCTTACTGAGACCAATGACTGGTGTCGAAACCATGGCCTTAAGCTTAATGCCAAATATGCGCCGTTATCCCCTTTGGGAAAAACTCAGTTCCCACTAATTTACCACATCAATGGGAGCCCACTGAACACTGAAGGCGTTATAAGAGATCTGGGAACAGAGGTTGACAGCAACCTCTCCTTCGACCACCACATTGCCACTGTGATCAGAAAGTTCTTCTATGTGGCACATCTCATTACCAAGGGTTTTGCATCCAGGAAGAAAGAGGTCATTATCTCTCTACTCTTCCCTCATTAGGCCAATCATCGAGTATACTGCCCCATTTGGCATGTATCTCACTAAACACATGCAACAGCTGGAAAGGCCACAAAGGTACCTCACGAAGAGGATCCTAGGCCTTAAACGCATGTCCTACATGGACAGACTCAAAAAACTCCAGCTATTCTCTGTCTCATATTGTCTACTAAGAGGCGATCTCTGCCTGACTTACAAAGCGATGTCTGACCCTGCTCTGTTACAAAATGCTACATCTAAAGAAATCCCAATCCCTCTGCACCACATGCTCCACAGACCTCAACCTCATTACCGCAATCAACAGAACATGCTGGAGAGACAGGTTCATAACCCAGAGATTGCCCATGCTCTGAAATAGACTTCCCATACATGTCAAGCAGAGCACCTCACTGGCCCTCTTCAAGAGAAATATTGATGAGTGGATGGGAAATAGAAAGTTCACCCTGGGGATTACTCCAGTGACTGCTTGATAGAGGCACTGGAAACTAACATCGAGTGGCAGGAAGCCAGGGCACTTCTATGTAGAATCACTGAATTAGCGCTTTCACCCATAACACCGGGCTTCTTCAGAGTCAGTTACACTAAAAAAAAATCAGGACTTTTATAGTCCCAAACAGGCAATCAACCAATATAAAAAACATCCATTAAAATCAATTATCCAATTAACCACTTAACCCAGCCCCTGCTGCAAAGAAAAAAGACAGTATAAGAAATACTGTGATAAAACCACATCTTAAAACAGAAAAAAATGATTGTTAATAAACTGTTTCATATAAACCCCTTTGGTGAGTATTTTGTCCAAGGAAAGTTAAACATGTAATCATCTGTTAAATAAACTGGGATTTATGTTTCAAAACACTTGCAATAGAAACATTTTCATTAATGCCTGGTGTTTTTGTTGCATCGAAGCGCAACTGTCATAGACATTCTCTCATCTCTAGTAAGGTTTTAACATCACCTCCCATGTTTTTTTGGGCACCCTGTCAATAACAAAAAATATTAACTTTTTGTAGTTGCCACACATCTTACTGTGGTTAAATAAAGCATGTGTAGGCTTCTTGTTTTTTATGTCTCTGTTGGGTTCCAAAATACGTAGCCTTAATTTACATGTGGTCATTCCTACATAAAATGCCGGAGATGATAGACAGGTGGCTACTTATACTACCATGTCAGTATTGCAATTACAGTACCCTGGGCAGTTTAGTGTTCTTTTGTAACTGTCTGTGTACATAAGGTCCATCATTAATAAACTTGCAAATACTGCATGTGCCACACTTACCCATCTGTGAGATGTTACTATTAGTTGTCCCTACACCTCTTTCCAACAGCTCTTTCAAGTTGGAACCCCTACTACTAATGAATCTCGGGCTTGGACCCAATACTTCTTTTAAGTCTGAAGGAAATACACTGTCCCATACTGTCTGGATAATGTTCTTAATTTTCATACCTCAATAATTATAATCCAGCACCATTGCCATAGAGTTGTTAGTAAGTATATTAATCTCAATGGTATTAGATGAACCAACCCTTCTACTGGAATCCAAGAGAATAGGTCTAAAATTACTGCTTCTTCTCATTTTGACATCCTTACTTAACTTAGTAAATCCATTGGATATCCTTTATTTATGAACATGTCAATAAGCTTCAGCAGTTCAAATTTAAAACAGTCATCCTGACTAACAAGCCTTTACTATCTAATCATTTGACCCTTAACCACATTTTTCTTTTGAAACTGAGGGTGGCAACTCTCGTGATATAAAAAAGAGTTGCTGTATGTTTTTTTATGGTAAATGTTCACATGTATATGGCCATTCTCTTAGTACAAAAGAATATCTAAAAATTCAATCCTATATCTGTCCATGTGACTTGTAAATTTTAAAAACGTGGTTGTGTTACTCAAATAACCAATAAAATCTTCCAACTCTTGTTTTGAGCCCTTCCACAAAATCAATATGTCATCCAGGTACCTTAGGTATGTCATGATCTTTGACATATAGACAGAATTAGACACGTGTTGCTGTTCCCATTCTGCCAACACCGGGTTTGCATAGATGGGTGCACATCTGGCACCCATTGCAACCCCGTTCGTCTGCTTGTAGTATTCCCCATCAAACAAGATGAAATTATTGGATAATACCAGTTCTAACAAATCCAATAGCAGGCCTCTTTTTACATGGTGTAAATCATTGTACTTAGCCAGACTGTTGTTAAAGCTATCAATTCCAGTATGGTGGGGTATCACCGAAAAAAAGTTGACTACATCTACAGTCACAAACCAAAAATCACCACCACAATTTAAATTCCTGATATTATCAAGGCAATGCCAACAGTTCCTTAAAATGTGTGAAACATTGCTCAACACAGTCTTACAAGTGATGTCTATATATGACACTAGTGGTTCTGTTTTGGAGCCCTTAGCAGCTACAATTAGTCTAATGGTGGAAATTTTACATTTTTATGTATTTTGGGGATACCAAAAATAGAGTGAATAATGTGGTTCTCCACTGTAAGATATTGTGCCACTAATTGTGGCGACCTTGGAATGAATCCCCCCCATCTCCCCCTCTGTCGATATGTGTGCCCTCTCATTGGCATCGTGTTTATATGATTCAGATACTGGGCACGGTTCTGTAAATGATCTGAGTGCCTCAGTGGGGGTGGGTTGTCTAAAAAATGTTCATTGTCCTCACAAGTGTCAGTCTCACGTTTCAACAAAATTTTGTCAGACACTGATAAGTTTAAGTTTGGTCTGGAGAGAAAGCAAAGAAAGATTATGAGAGATACTACTGACTACAGAGAAAAGAGGGCTTACCCCTCTAAAAGGAGGGTTAATGAAGCATCCAGAGACACTCTTAATAATGAGGCAAACAGAGTTTCTGAAGAGGAGCTTAATGTGGTACAGACTTGCCACTTGTGAGGACAATGAACATTTTTAGACAACCCACCCCCACTGAGGCGCTCAGATCATTTACGGAACCATGCCCAGTATCAGAATCATATAAACACGACACCAATGAGAGGGCACACACATTGACGGAGGGGGGAAATGGGGGGGGTCATTCCAAGGTCTCCACAATCAGTGGCACAACTACCGATCAATACCATACTGGAACTGATAGCTTTAACAACAGTCTGGCTAAGTACAGTGATTTACACCATGTAAAAAGAGGCCTGCTTGTGGATCAGTTAGAATTGGTATTATCCAATAATTTTATCTTGTTTGATGGGGAATACTACAAGCAGACAAACGGGGTTGCAATGGGTGCCAGATGTGCACCCATCTATGCAAACCTAGTGTTGGCAGAATGGGAACAGCGATATGTGTTTAATTCTGTCTATATGTCAAACAACATGACATACTTAAGGTACCTGGATGACATATTGATTTTGTGGTAGGGCTCAAAACAAGAGTTGGAAGATTTTATTGGTTATTTGAGTAACACAACCACTTTTTTAAAATTTACAAGTCACATGATTAGAGATAGGATTGAATTTTTAGATATTCTATTGTACAAAGAGAATGGCCATATACATTCGAATATTTACCATAAAAAAAAAAAATCATACAGCAACTCTTTTATGTTATGAGAGTTGCCACCCTCAGTTTCAAAAGAAATATGTGGTGAAGGGTCAAATGATTCAATTGTCAAGGCTTATTAGTCAGAATGACTCTTCTAAATTTGAACTGCTGAAGCTTATTGACATATTCATAAATACAGGTTATTCAATGGATTTACTGACTAAGTTAATTAAGGATGTCGAAATGAGAAGAAGCAGTAATTTTAGACCTAGTCTCTTGGATTCAAGTAGAATACCATTGAGATTAACACACTTACTACTAACAACTCTATAGCAATGGTGTTGGATTATCATGGGTATCAGTTAAAAACTTGCTAACACTGAATGTGTGACAGACCCTTACAACGTGGAACTTCACGGAACATTAACTTTTTAAGACCCAAAATGAGGTAAGTTCCTTGTAATGAGGTACAGTTGACAGATATGTGCCTTAGCGCCATACTAGATTTAAGGCATGTAACAAAATTCCTTAACTCAAGGAATGAAGTGGAGCTTTAACAATTCAAAGAGTCACCAGTATTGTGAATTTTTCTTCACTACAGGTTTACCCTTTCTACACTCCATATGCATCTTAGCTTCTGAGAGTTTCATCTACTACGGTTGTTGCACTCCACTCTGGAAAACAGAGTCAGTTGCTTGATTTACAGTGTGGAAAGGCATTTCATGTGTGATACAGACAGAATGATAGAACAAGAAAGTAAAGCCCGCAAATTCTTCAGACAGAAATAATGGTAATTAAGAACAAGCAAGACCTATATTGCTGAAGCAATGACTGGCATGTTAAAAGTCGAAAAGATGAAGTCAGGCGGTAGAACCAGGGGTGGTACCATTGCTTCGGTTAAAACTCTACTCCAGAATGGGACAGAAAGTCAAAGTTAAAGTGAACTTTATTGTCATTCAGACTGCACAGCAGTACAACTGAACGAAACTGCCTTACTTTGAACTCAATGTGCATACAACATATACTGATATTAATACAACAATAACACATACACTAAAGCTAATCCAACAATAACAACAGTAAGACATTTATGCAGTGCAGTAACAAGTACAATGACATGCACCAAGACTATTCCACTTGCACGTCTTCATCAGTACCCAAAATATAGCACAGATAATTTATTGCACAGATCATAATCAGACCGATTTCAAATTGCACAGAATGCTAACTTGGCACACTGCGCAGAATGTTAACTTGGCATTGTTAATATTGCACATAAGGTATAAGATTGCACTTTCATAGAGTTAATGCATATATCTGTGAATTAGTTCAGCGTTGTAACTCCAGATCTCCATGATTAGCATAGTATATGTTATTAATGGAATTCAGAAGTCTGATGGCTTGTGGAAAAAAGCTTCTATTAAATCTGGTGGTTTTGCAATGTAAGCTACAGTATCTCCTGAAGACAAACATGAGAACAGACCATGGGCAGGGTGAGTGCAGTTTTTGACTATGTTTATGGCTCTGCTGAGGCAAAGTGCAAGTCCTGGATAGATGGGAGTATGGACCTGATAATTCTTTCTGCCACTTTCGCCACCCTCTGGAGGGATTTGCAATCTGAAATCATGCAGTTTCCATACCACAATAAGACATTACTAGTCAGGATGCTTTCGATGGTACCCCTATAGAAGGTTGTGAGAACTGAAGGTGGTAGTTTTGCTTTCCTCAGCCTTCTTAGAAAGTGTAGATGCTATTGCGCCTTCTTGACAATGTGATTAGCATTTATTGACCAAGACAAGTCTTCAGCGATATGCAACCCCAGGAACTTGATGTTCTTCACCCTTTCAACTGTTTCTTCTTTGATTGTGAGTGGAGAATGAGCCTTGCGTCTCTTCCTGAAGTCTACTATTATCTCCTTTGTTTTATTCACATTGAGAGCCAGGTTGTTGTCACACCAGACAATCAGTTGGTTTGCCTCCTATCTGTAGGCTTTTTTGTCAACATTGATGATGAGACCCACCACTGTAGTATCATCTGCCAACTCAATAATGTGGTGTGTTGTACCTAGCGATGCAGTCATGTGTCAGCATGGTGAACAACAGGGGACTCAGAACACATCAGTGAGGTACTCCAATGTTCAGTGTGATGCTCATCAAGGTGTTGTTGCCTATGCATACCTTTTGTAGTCTATCAATAAGAAAGTCCAAAATCCAGTTGCATAAAGGAGTGCTAACACCCAGATGGACCAATTCTCAATCGGATGTTGGGGGTGACCATGTTGAAGGCCGAGCTGAAGTCAATAAATAATATGCGGACATAGCAGTTTTTGTTCTCCAGGTGTGCCAAGGATAAGTGAAGTGCCAGTGACATGGCATCTGCCGTAGAGTGACTGGATCTATAAGCAAACTGGAATGAGTCCAGTGTTGCAGGAAGACTTGATGTTAAGTAGTCTTTGACCAATCTCGCAAAGCACTTCATTACAGTGGAGGTGAGAACTACTGGGCAGTAGTCATTCAGGCTTGAGGGTGGAGACTTCTTGGGCAGTGGTATAATGGTTGTACTCTTTTTTTTTTTGGAAAACAGATTTACTGATTTTCAAATATAAGCAAGCAGTTTCAAAGGATGTTTATAGATATTCAACCTTAAAATAAAAGAAAAAAATTACTAAACAAAACATAAATAAAGTACTTACAAAGACGTCCACATTTAGACACTATGCAAACCTTAGTGTACAATGATGATTTCATGAGTAAACAGACTCTTTTTCTAATAAAACTTTTAAGTTATTCTACATATATGAAAAAGTTTTCCTGATGGATCTTGTTTTAATGTTCAATAATTCCAAGTGACAAACTTCAGTAATAATGTTTTTAAATTCTGACAAAGAGGGAGAAGTATCAGATTTCCAATTTCTTGTTATAACTTTTCTAGCAACAGCAAGTATAGACCAATCCAAAGGATATCTAATTTTTTTACACACAGTGGTATTGGTGTGTTAAAAAGAACCAAAGATTTGAAAAGTGTAAAAGTATCTGAAAATAAAGCCTGAAGAAAGTTGTTAATGTTGTCCCAATAATTTTTTAGCGCTGTGCAATCAAAAAACATGTCGGACTAATCTGCCTTCATTTCTATTTTACATCTCCATCAAAAGTTATCTTTCTTATTGATTTTACCCATGATATGAGGTGTTAAAAATGTCCTGTGCATAAATGTCCATGCAAATAATCTCCATTTAAGTGGTCAATTTAGCTGACTCTAATATTATTTTTCTTATCTTGATCATTAGGTTGATTATTGTTGATTGTGAAGAAATAATTCCAGTAGCGCACAGGGTAACTGTTTCTTTTCTAATTATATTATATATTTGTGAGAGTTTGCCTTTAACAGGAAATTTATGTTGTGAGGACAGAATCAAATAGTTTAATACTTTAGGTATACATTGTTTAATTAAGGGTGACATTAGGTCAAATTTATTTAGAAGAAACTGTTTGCAGGCTTGCACTTCCAATCATAAGTTTTTATTTAATTCAAACTCATCTGTCAGATTATCTGGTGATTTCAATTTGTCATTTACCATCATCTGGAACCTCTGGATCAGAGGAGGACAAAATTCCCTGTGTGAGGGCAATAGGGGAGTTTACTTAAGGATTTAGAATTAGTCAAAAAGTTTATAAATTTAAATTTCTCTAGACTGATCATAGTTTTATGGTTTAATATCTCCAAATATTTATTGTTTAATGCAATAATTTATTCTTCCTTCCCTTTTTTATCTTTATTTGTCCTGTTATTAAGTTTTAGTTTGTTGAGATTAGATTGTATTTCTTGCAAATCTTTGTCCCATGGTTTCTTTTTCTTATTATACCAACTAATAATTTTCCACATAAATAGGCTTTTAATGCATCCCATATCTCTCTCTCTCTCTCTATATATATATATATGGTTCTACCTGACATAGCCGAAACCACACAACACCGACAACCACATCACCGACACCACATATTCGACAGTCCATAAACGACCACACATAACCGACAGGGAAATAACGCAGGGTACACAAACACCAAACTGCATACACTCCACACACCACAATAACAATTATTAAAAACAAAACACATCCCCATTCCACAAACCACACACACAACACAAGCACACCAAAATCCTTACAAGCCCACACTAAACCTTACCCTAACCCTAAGGTCCGTCACTATGTCACTTACCTACCCGCTCATCTAACCTCTGGCTCAGAACCTAACTCACTTAACCCACCCCTATCGCCTTTAACCTAACTCACTTAACCCACCCCTATCGTTTAACCTAACTCACTTAACCCACCCCTATCTGATCCTAACTTTATGGTTTAACCCACCCCTATCCCCACACACCTAATCTCATTTACCTGCCTAATGCACCCTAACGTTTATTCTACCTTCACACAGCCTTTCCCCATGTCGGCATCCTCGGCGTTGGTGTTGTCATCCGTCGTGTCGGTCTTCTGCATTGTCGATGTTCTGCAACTCGCGATTTGTCCCATGGTTTCTTTTTCTTATTATACCAACTAATCTTCCACATAATGGGCTTAATTCCCATATATATATCTCTCTCTCTCAAGTCAGGTAGAACCATATATATATATATATATATACATATGTATTTTAAGTGTCTACAGTAGTATTTAAAGTAATACAATTTTGGATTTCAGAAGTGAGAAATTCTTTAAAATTTAGTTTTGTAATGTAAGCAGGGATTCTTTTAATCTGGACATTAAGTGTTGTTTTGATCATTAACTTAAAGGCTATGGAATTATGGTCCGATAGTGGGCAGGAAATGACAACAGTTTAAGTTATTCATCAATTCATTAGAAATAAAATCTCTATTTTAGAATAAGCACCATGTTTATGAGAGTAGAATGTAAAAAATGTGAGTTTGGTTCAGCATAAGTATTAATATCTTTGAGATGACATGAATCAATGAAATCTTTCAGATGTTTAGCTGGAGATGAAATCCTCCATTAGTATCATTATCATTTAAAATACAATTAAAGTCCCCTGCTATAATAATAATGTTACCTTTGTAGAGATGTACAACTTGGTTTAAGTGTTGTTTTACTGTATTAACCCCAATCCCTGGAATCCAATAAATGTTTATAAGCATAAATAATTTTCTATTCATTTCAATTGTGACAGTGCAAAACTTTCCCTTATCTTTATAACCTTCTATAATCCTGGGAAGAGGTAGTATGTTGCTCCATAATATAGCTACTCCTCTTTTCTTTTGAGCGCAATCTAAGCTTAATAATACAGTGTATGATTTAGTATTTAGCTTGGATATATTTTCTTTTAGGAGATGTGTTTCTTGCAAAAAGACTAAGTGAAATTTATGTAGTTTTAAATATTTAAGTAGACTTCCCCTCTTACAAGGATTGTTTAAGTCATTAATCGAAATACCTTTTAAAAGAAACATATTGGCTATTCATAAAGATTACATTAGAAATGACCATTAATATTTTTTGTGTGTATTGATTGAGCTGTGCTCCATCAGTAATAACACAACTATTAAAAGACAATAATGCAAGTAAAATCCAATTGTGATGACATCTGAATTCATGAACACATTGGACATCAGAAAAAAATATATATATATTATATATATATAATGAAAATAATAAGAATTCAAAATATCAAATTGACCCAAACCCTTCCTGGAGTTACAAACTCCCATTTTGAGTAGCATTCACCACTAAAATAAACCACCCACCTAATAACAACAGTTGTTCAACCTCTACCACTGTAAATAATATGTTTAACAATATTCTTATGAAAAGAATTATCTCATCAACTATCATAAAAGTTTAGACTGTAAAAGATATAAATCTGATATAATAATAATTTGTTAAATGGGTATTAGATTAAATCATATTATATCATAGTCCACAGCTTTTGCAAAATGAGAACAAAAAGGCATGTAATATATCTCAAAACAAGCTATTAAGATGACCTGCAACAAAGAACTTAAGCATTATATCGTCCTATGTATTCTACAGAGCAAACTGAATGTAATCAGCAAAAAAACATAACATTAACATACAAAATAATGTTGTAACCATCTCCATAAATGTCTATCTTGTAAACCAAGCATGTAACTCTATGAAATTAGAGAAACAGTGAGAATTTGCCTCTATAATTCTAGTTTGACTAAAATAGGGTTCTGGATTCCAAACAATCCAAGTCATCTTCTAGACACAAGATATATGTTTTATAATAGCAAACCAATAGATTATAAAATATCAAATAACAGGTTTCAAAAATAAAATTTACAGCAGAATATAGTGTCAAGTATGCATTGACTCTGTTCACAATTTGCAATATCTTATTGTTAAATAAGCAATCCCCAAGCTGCTAGGTATGTATATTTGTATGTGTTCCTATAATCTGAATTTAAATACAAACATTGCATTCATATAAAATCCTCCACACTGTATGAAACAAGCATAAGCTCCCCAGTGCTGCATACATATATATATATATATATATATATATATATATATATATATATATATATATATATATATATGTATATATACACACACACACACATACACCATGCTTTACCCATTTCAATAAGAGACAGCGCTATGTTGTATACAGCACTATAAGATACACCTCATGGTACTTGCAAAGGAGAGCATCTCATTTTCGGTGCATCTTAGTGTTAATGTAAGGTTATGTACCATTTCTGTAAATTGCTCTCCAAATCTATATAGTCTTCTTTTTGCCCATCTTTAACCCTTCCCAAGGAATCTGCGTCAGGAATTCCCTTTTTCTCTCTCTTCTTTTTCTCCCCTCCTTTCTTTCATTCCTTTCTATAATTTATAAATAAAAAGAAACATGTCTAAAACAATCTGGATGTTGTTGAATAGAAACATAACAACAAGTTGCACCACTATTATACAAAAGCCTAATACAATGAAATCTGAGAACACCTCAGGAATACTAAAAGAAGTGTAAACATCCAGATGCTGGCAAGAAATGTACAGAATCAATAAATGAAAAGTTAAACATGTATCATGACTAGTCATGACTATTTAAAAATTAAATGTGTTCCTTGACTAAGAAGTATTCATATGCTAGGATTTATGTCAGTAGAATCACACATAACTTGAAGCTGTGCTAGTTGACTATGTTATCAGAAAAGTGCCAGAAGCTCTAATAAGTTAAGCAGAGCAGAAACTAAAGTAAAGAACAACAAACCTACTTAAACACTTAGTTTCAGACTGCAGTTATACCATTCTAATCACTAAGCAGTTAGTTTTATAATACTTATTCATGAAGTATAATGCTTTTGTTGTGAAAATTACATGTAATACATAACTGTATCTAAGTCAGCAGTGCTTTTCAAGGTTGTTTAAATTAAAACATTATGAAGACAGTTTCTTTTAAATTACAGTTAGGAGAAGTAGTACATAGAGGTTTCTTCTTTACTGTGGATCCATACCATGACAAGTTTATCGGTGCAGCATTCTTTCCTGTCGCAGTCATCTAGTCAGAGTTCAAAGTTCATCTTTTACAACATTGCACGATACCAAAGCCGGGGAAACCTGTCGAGCATCAAAATTGCTCATGGCTAGCTCGCTCAAACTTAAAATGCAGAAAAAAAATAAACTAAAAGGTTCTAGTGGGAAAAGTGAGCGTTTCTTTTCATTATTTTTAACTAGAAAACTCTCAAGCCAGTAACGGCAGTATGAGAGATGCCAGGAGCCTTCTCAAATATTTAAAACATGACAGTCAATTATTATGAGGGATGACAACCGGAACCTTGTACTTTTTAACGTAATAAGATTAATTACATCACAAGAAGCTAGAATAACTATTGTAAATTAACCGAATATAGCAAGTAAACGAACTGACAATCAGTTTAAATATTTTTCTTTTCTTTTTTTCCCTTCCTTTTGAACATAGTACTATGTATAACAAAGCATCAACCACTTAACTTGTTCTATGTATCCAATCCATGGGACAAAACCTGGGAATTAACACAGGTGATTATTTAGTTTTCTTTAAAGGCTGTTAAAATTAAAAACAAGTGGAATTAAAGAGAAAGCTATTTATTTTTTAGCTTTTTTTTTTTTTTTTTGGTCTAATGTTTTCCATGTTTTGTTGTCTGCTATCCTTTTCAATGAGGTGTTACCCCATTCCATTTCTTCTATTTTGTCAAATTTATTGTTTTTTTTATGTATGTCACAGCTGTATCCAAGTCTTCAAAGATTTTAGAACCATCTTGCAGAAATATTTTCAGTGTAGCTGGGAATAAGAGATGAGTTTTTCCTTGACTTTTTTTAAGTTCTTTAATCAAAGGCAAAAAAAGTTTCCTTTTAGCAAAAACAACCGGAGAGTGGTCATTGTCAAAACAAGTAATGCTGTCATTTATTTTGATAGGTGCCTTGGACTAAGCTGTTTTAAGGACCATTTTTTTGTCATGGGATTAAAGGAATCTTACTATCACAGATTTAGCCAAGATGTTTTTACTAGTTTTAGAGGATACTAGGGATCTATGCGCTCTTTCAATGCCATAGGATAGAGCCTCAAGGAGATCAAGTACTTCAGGTAGCCAAGATGTTAGAAAGCTCACCATGTTATAACTTCAATGTTGTCTGATAGACAGAAGATTCTGATATTTCTGTGTGACTTGTTTTCTAAGTCATCAATTTAGTATTCTGGTTCAATAAGAATTCTATAGTATTTTCTCCTTCTTGTAATCTACCATCTACATCATTTATAGCTTGTTCAATTCCATTGATTTGTGATTTCTGTTGCTGGAGTTCTTCATGGATAATCTCCATCTGCTTTGAGCATTTCTTCTTAAAACTGTCCAGTTTTAAGTCCATTTTATCTATTTTTATCGATAACTCCTTGATATTTGAGAGCAAGGAACATAATTCTGTTTTGAAGGTAGTTTCTTGATGGTTAGTATCGGAGAAGCTCATTTTATAGCCCAGTGATGAGAGAAATATTGTGAGACACTTTTGACAGAAAAAAAAATCAAAATTCAGAGAAATTTTTAAGCATAATCCTAAATGATGCTTAGTAGTATCAGTTGGTATATAAAAAATCTTGCTAGGATTGTTTTTGAATAAAAAATCCTGTCCTAAATAAACTGAAGTGGCAGACCTGAAGAAAACTGCTGTTATCTAGAGCACATGTTGACCACGTCCCTAATGGTTGTATTCTTGAAGCACTTGGGTACTGTGGCTTGATGCAAAGATACTGAATACGTCGGTGAGAACAGTAGTTAATTGGACAGCTCAGTCAGAAAACACACTGATGGGTTGCCTGTCCTCCTCAATATTTTTAAAATAACAAAATAACAGCCGAGGAGTGCTAAAAAAATCCCAGTTCTTTATTGCAAGTGCTTTCGTTCATCCACCACTATACAATGAACTTTTTCAGACAAAACTCTACCCAACATTCAATGCCTTATATAAGGCTCTTAATTAGTTAATAAAACAATTAACAAGCTTCCTCAAATTGATCAAACTGTTAAGTGCTATAAGAAATGCCATTACAAATGGAATTTAAAATGCTAAAAAGCACAAAGAAATTTAAACATGCACAAAGATATTTAAACATTATAATTCCTTATATAACACAAACAAAATAAGACAAATATAAACCATACTAAAAATGTATGTATTATCATGTTGTATCTGTAGACAATGCAATGATAAATAAACAGCCTCCACTTCCTATCTAGATGTTAAGCTAAAAAAGTGAATCAACTTTGACCTCCTTTTTTTAAAAAATAATATCATACATTATATATTACATAGAAAACTGCTTAAATTGAGTGGTATCATCATAGTAAAATGTAACTGAACAGATGTATACACATTTCATACTACATATTACCTATCCAATGATTTTAACTTTAGAATGTATTTAATTGAACTAAATTCATTCAGCCCTGGTGGAACATAGGCATTGGTTCTTTACTGCCAACTTCAGTTCCCACGGACCACCTCCAATATTTTTACTTATTTGATCCATGATAATAATAATAGAATATCCAGACAGCTAAAAAATGTCCAGCTCTGTAAGCAAACACTGCAAAAGTGCCTTCAAGCAGTCTGCAAAGACACAAAACAAGAATAAAAACACTCTAGACAGATTACAGTATTAAACACATTTCATGCACTTCAAGAAAGCAAACCTTGGTACTGAACTGATTTGTATGTGTCAACACAGCAAAAAAACAGTGTACCACAGCACAGACTTGCAACCACAAAAAAACAAAAAGAAATGCCTGGTCAGAAACAGACCAAAATCTACCAGTGACACCACACAAACACCAAGAAAAATAAATTTTAAGGTAAGCGGTTTTGTTCTTTATTTAGTATCAGAAATTGAAATGTAATTTTTCTCTACTGTTGCACTTGTTTGTAACAAAGTACTGCATGCTTTGACAAAAAATTCATATCATGGCTATATTTTTATATCACAGTACACTATTTGTGAATTAAATAAAATACAAGTTCATATTAAGGCTATATTTGTATATCATGATACACTATTGGTGAATGATTTAAACGTACAAATCAGACCATCCACTGGGCATTGATCAACATTTAGTGGTTCTAAAGAAATTAGTTCTTCAGCAGATTACTGCTGTAAAAGATCAATCAAGGAGGAAAGACTAACTGTCATGCAGACTATTTTCCACCTTCCTAGATGAGGGCTACCTGGAATTCATCTTGCCTTGCCTTCCACCCTCTAGGACTTCAGGAGGTGACACAAAGAGTGTTATGCTCCACAGATTGCAACATGTGACTAGCAAGAGACAAAGGGGGCACAGAGTTTGTCTGATTCTTGCCTTGCTGCTTGTTCTAGGCATTTAGCCAAGAACCTGCCACATCTGAGTCGGGGATAAGTGAAACAATGACAATACCATTCCCTTATCAGCATTCAGTAAGGTTTTTCATTGTAAGACTATGGGCAATACATGTCAAAGTCCAAAAATGAAAAAAGGCAGGGCAACTACTGATTAAATATTACAATAAGGTCCTCAAGCTACTACTCAGAACCAAAAAACATGGTGCACCTTCAGCAGACGGCCTCCCACCTAAAGTCAGCAGATTAACAGCCTTCTTCCAATCCTTATCCAATCAGTATTATACTAAAACTCTGTATCTGAAAAAGTTCCACCCTCAAACCTTTGAATGGAAGCTGTACCTACAGATAAAATAAGCCTAAAGATACTAACAATACTTGCCCTACTTAGGTATGATTTTCTGCCAAAGTCAAAGAGAAAGCTGCAAGTAACCCATTGCAGGACATTTTTGTCCCTCAAAGACTAATGTCTGCCAGTCTGGATTTCTGACAAGGCAGTGGTGTTGATACTACCTGCTATCAGGCCCACAAGCTCCATTCTCAAAAAAAAAAAAAAAAAAAAAAAAAAAAAAATTGAAATTGGTGAGGGATGGCTACAGGTGTCCTAGTCCATAATTTGTGCAAAACAACCAAGATAAGTCATGACCTACTCTGAATCAGAATGTACTAGACTGGGCATCTATCGACACCAACAGAATACACTTTTTTTATAAGCAAGTTATGCCATACAAATAAACCCTAGAAGAAAACCCAAGAGCTCTAGATGGGACACAGCAGAAAGTCAGCTCTCATCTCCTGAAATGCTTGTGATCAGTAATCTTCTATACATCTGATAATCTTCTTAACATTATCCAGCAGAAACCAGATAAATTAATTTTGCTCTAACACTGAGCTGCTTGCTGACTTCAACAGAAACTACTAATGTATGCAGATGTATGCAGCACTATTCACTGACATGAATTCAAATAAGAATAAGACTACACCAATACTATTACTGCATACAGACTTCTAAAAAGTAGCTATACTGAAAAGCTCTGAAATATTCTCTGTTACTATATCTAAGGAAAGAACTCCTTCTTTCTTACTCTTTCACATACACATAAAAACGAGGTAAACACAGCTTTTATTGTGGCTGTATGTAGGCTCAATGGAATGCCCTCTATCAAGAAAAAAGTAATTTCAGATTTCTCAAGCATTTATATCTGCTTTGCCACAATTTACTTAATTCTGCTGTTCTTCCTTTTCCTCTCACACTTTTGATAGTCTCTCAGTGGCTTACACAAGCATAAAGTACATATTTTTGCTGCTATCCACTCACCGCACATACCTAACCTACCATCTTACTAGCTCCTCTACTATCCTTCTTCTTTCACAGTCTACGCTCCTTCTACTCCCTCTACTATCCATCTGCATTCACTATCTACTTAAGATTTCCTGTAATGTACTACAACTGAAATAAATTTGCCTTACTGATGAACAATGTATAGAGTGACATGTATAACTACTAAATGTTTAACTGTACAAATACAAAATGTTGTACTCTACTTGAGTGTAATACTGAACTGCCCAAGTCCATCCGTCCACTATCCCTTTTTCCCATTTTTGCACCTGGGGTCGGGGTGTCACTTCAATAGTGACAATCGTCTACAGCCAAAGTTCACACCACTGGCTGGCTAGCCCTGCCGCAGTTGTTCATCCACACCACACATTCACATGCACACTTACACCTAAAAACAATTTAGCATGTCCAATCTACTTACTGTATGTCTTAGGAATGTGGAAGGAAACCTGATTACGCTGAGGAAATCCAAGTGAACACAGGCAGGACAGGCAGACTCCGCGCAGAAGGCACCCAAGTACACACCTCTAATTCTCTTGTAGTTTTAATACTTGGGGGTTGAGCATTGGCATCACGGTTAAGGTATTTATCTCAGAGACACAGGGTACAGGGTTTCATTCTCATCCATGAGGGAAACTGGCTAGGCTTAAAACAGCCCGTAAGGGCAGTTAGCCTAGTACTTACCTATGTACCTATGAACCTATATCATACCTTGGGTTCTCAGCTGTGATAGGGCCTTAGCCTAGTGGGTTCTCAATGTCAATAAATAAAATAAATTACAGAGAAGCTACTGATGAAAAATAAAGCAATAAGACATCAGCAACTGTGTTACAGTACAATTTTATTCTTCCAGGAAAAGAAATTAATACAAAAGCAAATAATTACACTCCTGTTGCTGCTCAGCAGTTTTGATAAAACACCACAGTACATCTCCATAAACAGATTGTTGTCTTTTTTTTGCCTCACTTGACAGCCTAAATGCATTGGTACCTGTAAAACAGTGTGCAAGTAAATACATGACCTATGCATTTGGCAAAGCTTCAACCTGCATGGGTATATGTAACTTCTGAAGAACCAATTATAACTTTATTGATAAATGTTATTTTTATGTACCTAACTCCCAGTCTATTGTCATAAAAGGTTACTAAGAAAAACAGACATTTTTGAATCAAAAAGAATTCAGACAGACAGATGAGCTGCTACCAGAGTCTGCTGCTGTCAGTTATTTGTGCTTTGTGTTTAATTTCTGCAGGTTGAAGTGAGTAATGCTGCCACTTGGGAAGAAGTGTTCCACTTTTATAAATGCCAGCTTTTAAGTTTTTTTTTCATAACAACAATATGACACAGACTGGGAATGTACCTACCTGAGAAACAGATTGGACTAAAGATGAAGTGGGAGTAGCACAGATCAAAATTCAGAACACCAGCCAAAATACAAAGTTTCTGGGTACACCAGAAATTTGCTTTAAGAACTCTAACTGCATCCATATTTCAGCAGTCTGATATTTTGATAACTCCATTTGGTGTAAAAAGGAATAAACATATTTGACTGACTGTTTGGCGGGGTGAGGGGTGAGAGGATTAGTATAATTATTTATCAGTAAGGAAATTCACAGACATGGCTATAATCCTTTTGGGATGGACTTATTCAAGAAGTCCATTATATATATGTTAAGTGTTATGTACAAAAGGTTTTACTTAAAGGTAGATGGTAATTACAATAATTAAAAAAATGGAATTAAAAAAAAGAACAACAACCACAGGCTCTTATTCTGGGATCCAAACAGCTTGTGGCCCAACAAACAAAATGCAAGCAGGGAAGGAAAGTCAGCTAAGGAGACGTCAATTGATGTAATAGCAAACACAGGAAATGCAATGGCAGCATTTCAAAACTAATCAAGGATGGATGAGCCCACTAGAAGTGAAAAGCTAGATAAAGGAGCTACTACTGCTCTGCCATTATAACAGAGGAAGAAGAAAATCTAGAACTGCTGTCCTTTTATACAATGTCCTATAGACTCCGGAAGGGGTGATCTGTGCTTTGCCTTCTGCACTATTACAGACCCTGTAGTCCAGGATCTCTGTATCTCCACAAATCAAACAATCTTACTAAATGTGGGACCAGAGATCTAAATCTACATCAGCAAATACATATAACATGAAGACAAAGTTTCATTATGCAAAACCTTCCCCATCTCTGGAATATACTTCCACTGCAAATTAAGTAGTGAGATATATACTTCTTCAAATGGGAACTGGATAACTCGATGGGTATTCACAAATTCATCCCTGCTTAACTGGACTAGGCCTCCTTGAAAAAGGAGGTAAAGTTTAAGGGTAGGTACTGGCATGGCGTAAATGTCCACCAGACTCAGTTGCCTTGTATGTCCTATCTGCCTAAGAGCACAAAGAACGTGACAGACGAGATTCTGAACAAGCTGAAGGGAGGGGGGGCAAAACACTAAAATCCAATAAGCTGCATCCTGGCGTACTAATTATCTTAAAGGAGGCAATCAAATATGTGCCCAGTACAGTGCAGAGTAACAAAGGAAAATTGGGGGGCGTGGTCACTGTTGAACTTCTGGTGCACTTCAACAGTTGCATTCTATAAGAGGAAGAAACCAAAGGCAGTGATGGTGTGCATGTTGGAGCAATGAAACATAAGAAGGAAGGCACTGGCTTCCCTACAGTGATGCATTTAAGTGTGTCACCATCGGCAAGATAGAGTAGGGTAGATGTAGGGGAAGGAAACATCTCCATACCATGGGTCAGGAATGCTGAGGCTCACTAACTACAGGATGTACGTGCTAACTGGCTTAGTCAGATACGTCTCCCTCAAACTCCAATCTGGAGATAAGCCAAATGTCCCAGGTGGTGTGACAGATCAACCTTGATTGTGGCTGGACTACAGTGGCACCTCTCCTACAGGCCTCAGTCGGAAGTGGGTAAGGTAGATGCATTTGGCTGTAGGGAGAGGCTGCCCATCTTTGCAGCAATGCTGGCAGAAGCAGCAGCAGCACTAGCAGGGGCAGAAAAAAAACTCATTATTTCCTGGATGATGGCCTCCTTTGGACAGCTTTCACCCAGATTCCTGGTGAAGTCTCCTAACAAAAAGGCATGTCTGATTGGAGAAGTCTTGATGGTCGATAGGCACAGGGGCAAAAATTACCTAAAAAAAGTATCACACAGACCTTCTCTTCTAAATATCATATAAGTTAATAACATAATTCTTAACAAGAGGCTGGTCATCATTCTTCAGGCTTTGAGATAAATACCAATGATTTACTTCAAGGAGGCAGGGTCAGGTCAACCTGATAAATTATTATTCCTGGATCAAAGATGATCTAGGCAGGGCCGACTTCGTAGACAACTAACCTCTACAGAAAAGCATTCAAAATGCTGCTTAATGTGGAAGTCAGGGTCATGAAGCTGAAGGCAAAAGTAGATGAAGAGACTGAGAGAGACAAAGGCCAAGTATGTGAAGTCAAAAACTGGAATGCAGGAAGAGGACAAAACAACTGGCCAAAAAAGAATTCAGTGGCTTATCCTGCAGAATGGTCTTCTTCTTCTTCTTTCGGCTGCTCCCATTAGGGGTCGCCACAGCAGATCAACTGTTTCCATTTCTTCCTGTCCTCTGCATTTTGCTCTGTCTCACCAACCACCTGCATGTCCTCTCTCACCACATCCATAAACCTTATCTTAAGCCTTCCTCTTTTCCTGTTACCTGGCAGCTTCATCCTTAGCATCTTTTTCCCAATATACTCTGCATCCCTCCTCAGCACATGTCCAAACCAACGTAATTTTGCCTCTCTGGCTTTGTCTCCAAACCTTCCAACCTGGGCTGACCCTCTAATATACTTATTCCTAATCCTGTCCATCCTCATCACACCCAGTGCAAATCTTAACATCTTCAACTCTGCCACATCAAGCTCTGACTCCTGCCTTTTTGTCAATGCCACTGTCTCCAACCCATATAACATAGCTGGTCTCACTACCCTCTTGTAGACCTTCCCTTTCACTCTTACTGGTACTCGTCTGTCACAAATCACTCCTGACACTCATCTCCACCCACTTCATCCTGCCTGTACTCTCTTCTTCACCTCTCTTCCACACTCACCATTACTCTGAACTGTTGATCCCAAGTATTTAAACTCATCCACCTTCGCCACCTCTACTCCCTGCATCCTCACCATTCCTCTATTTGCCCTCTCATTCACACACATATATTCTGTCTTAGTCCTGCTGCCCTTCATTCCTCTTCTCTCTAGAGCACATTTTCACCTCTCCAGGGTCTCCTCCACCTGTTCCCTACTCTCACTACAGATCACAATGTCACCTGCAAACATCATAGTCCATGGGGACTCCTGTCTGATCTCGTCTGTCAACCTGTCCATCACCATTACAAATAAGAAAGGGCTCAGAGCTGATCCTTGATGTAATCCCACCTCCACCTTAAACGCATCCGCCACTCCCACCGCAGACCTCACTGCTGTCACACTACCCTCGTACATATCCTGTACCACTCTTACATACTTCTCTGACACTCCCGACTTCCTCCTACAATACCACAACTCCTCTCTAGGCACCCTGTCATATGCTTTCTCTAAATCCACAAAGACACAATGCAACTCCTTCTGACCTTCTCTGTACTTCTCCATCAACACTCTCAGAGCAAACATCACATCTGTAGTGCTCTTTCCTGGCATGAAACCATACTGCTGATCACTAATCATCACCTCCCTTCTTAACCTAGCTTCCACTACTCTTTCCCATAACTTCATGCTGTGACTGATCAATTTAAACCCTCTGTAGTTACTACAGCTCTACAAATCATCCTTATTCTTAAAAATCGGTACCAAAACACTTTTTCTTCATTCCTCAGGCATCGTCTCACTTTCCAAGATTTCATTAAGCAATCTAGTTAAAAAACTCCACTGCCATTTCACCTAAACACCTCCATGCTTCCACAGGTATGTCATATGGACCAACAGCCTTTCCGTTCTTCATCCTGTTCATAGCTATCCTTACTTCCTCCTTGCTAATCCACTGCACTTCATGATTCACTATCCGCACATCATCCAACCTTCTCTCCCTCTCATTCTCTTCATTCATCAGCCCCTGAAAGTACTCTTTCCAGCTGCTCAACACACTCTCCTTGCTTGTGAGTACATTTCCCTCATTGTCCTTTATCACCCTTACCTGCTGCACATCTTTACTAGCTCGGTCCCTCTGTCTAACCAATCGGTACAGGTCCGTTTCTCCCTCCTTAGTGTCCAACCTTTTATACAACTCTTCATATGCCTTATCCTTCGCCACCTCTCTTTGCCATGCACCTCATCTCCTTATACTCTTGTCAACTTTCTTCATCTCTCTAACAATCCCACATCTTCTTCGCCATCCTCTTTCTCTGTATACTCTCCTGTACTTATTCATTCCACCACCAGGTATCCTTGTCCTCCTTCCTCTTTTCAGATGTTACACCAAGCACCTTTCTAGCCATCTCTCTTACTAGCTCTACTGTAGTTACCTAGCTATTTGGTAACTCTTCACTGCCACCCAGTGCCTGTCTTAACTCTTCCCTGAACATCACCTCACAATTACCCTTTTTCAGTTTCCACCATTTGATCCTTGGTGCTGCCCTCACACTCATCCTCCTCTTCTTGATCACCAATGTCATCCTACAAACCACCATCCTATGCTGCCTAACTACACTTTCCCCTGCCACCACTTTACAGTCTCCAATCTCCTTCAGACAGGCCCTTCTACATAAGATATAATCCACCTGTGTGTATCTTTCTCCACTCTTGTATGTCACCCTATGCTCCTCCCTCTTGTTAAAATACGTATTCATCACAGCCATGTCCATCCTTTTCGCAAAATCCACTACCATCTGACCTTCTGCATTCCTTTGCTTAACACCATACCTACCCATCACTTACTCATCCCCCCTGTTCCCTTCACCAACATGCCCATTGAAATCTGCTCCAATCACCAGTCTCTCACCCTTGGGTACAATCATCACCACTTCATCCAACTCACTCCAAAATTTTACTTTCTCATCCATCGCACACCCAACTTGTGGAGCATATGCACTAACAACATTCATCATTACACCATCAATTTCCAGCTTCATAAACATCACTCTATCCGACACTCTTTTCACCTCCAAAACACTCTTAGCATACTGTTCCTTCAGGATAATGCCTACGCCATTTCTCCTCCCATCCACACTATGATAAAACAAATTGAAACTGCCTCTGATAAACCTAGCCTTGCTCCCCTTCCATCTGGTCTCTTGCACACACAATATACCAACCTTCCTTTGGTCCATCATATCAGCTAGCTCTCTCCCTACACCAGTCATACTGCCAAAATTCAAAGTTCCGACCCTCACTATCACAATCCTAGCCTTTACCTGCCTTCAGGCATGCCTTCCCCCTCTTCTCCTCCTTCGGCCAACAGTAGCCCATTTTCCGCCAGCACTCTGTTGGCCAACAGTACTGGTGGCGATTGCTGTTAACCCGGGCCTCAACCAATCCGGAATGTATATCTATACTGTTGTCTGAATGGTAAAGTATTAGTTTTGTATTCATATAGTCCTTGATTTGATTCTCACCTGAGGATGTTATTTATTGAAGTATGACTGGCATAATGGTTGAAGTCTTTACCTCATAGAAATACGGTACACTGTTTGATTCTAACATTTAGTTATTGGCTAGGCTTGTAATAGCCTGCAGACTGATAGCTTTCAATGAAGGAACTAAGAAAAAAATAGTACTTTTAAAGGCCACAAGGGAAGCACTTGAAGATGTGGATGTTACTGTCTGGGTCAGTGCTGTGGGTAAATAATGAATGATAAAGAGGATACTGGTCTCCAAAGTAACATGAATACGATGACTAAACAGTCAAAATGGAATATAAGAAGTGCAACCTACTATATTCTGGAGGCAAGAAATCAGAGAACATTACGCAGGATAGGAAAACTCAGCAAGCCACCTTGAAAAGAAGGGGGATCTTTGGGTAGTCATGAAAGGGAAGATAAGCAGCCCAAGGTAGGAGATCTATGACTAGGGTAAACACAGTGATGGGTAAATAATAAAGGAAAGCAGCACCTAAGGTGTTAATGATGATTCCTGTAGTGTTACAAACTGCTTCCCTATAAGCCCTACACCCCAAAATCACTTCTCACCTTTTTCCTACTTCTCCTTTCATTTAATTCCCACTCTTTCCTCTACAGCCATTTTTATTGTCTCTTTATTAAACATAGCTTCTCCGGACATTTTTAGCACAATTTTTTTTTTGTTAGCGTATGATAACTGAGTGAGCTAGCTAGCTCAAGGTGCCTTTCACTCACAACCAAGGCCACATGGTCAAGACAGTAACAGACAGTTAAGCACACATAATTAAACAACACCTCATAGGAAGTACTTGTAGAAAGAGTATGTGAACATTTATATAAGCACTTACAATACAAAAATGTTAGTTCATTCAATAGACAAACAAAAGTCAGTTGCAAACTGTTGTATACATTAATGCATGAATTTGCTTGCCTTACATATGTTTAAAGTACAATTTATGCAATAGAATTTGTAATATTAAGGTACTCAGTGTAAAGTGTTTAATTTACAGTTATATACTAGACTGGTGAAACAAAGTA
The DNA here is from genome assembly GCF_019279795.1 of Protopterus annectens. NCBI lineage: Eukaryota > Metazoa > Chordata > Ceratodontiformes > Protopteridae > Protopterus > Protopterus annectens. The sequence continues at coordinate 1,298,973,267 of NC_056733.1, forward strand.
TGCAAGATACTACATCTTAATGGGAATCTGGCTGATGAGATTATGATTACACTCTGTAGAGGTGTTCATTTAGAATGACAACATTTAACCAGGGACTGCAAAGCATGTCACCTGCATTTGCATTCTTCCTTTTAGATGTTTTTAAGCTGTTTTCAGAATAGTTGCATGGTATTTATTTATTTTATTTTATTTGTTTGGTTTAATCTACCAGCATACTGTGACTGGACAGTGCCCCATTGTCAGCACAGCCACAGACCCTGGAGGAAATGCTACAAGGCATAAAAAAGCACAATAACTGAAATACAAAAAAGAAATACTGAAGTTTTACACAATAGTAGCAAAATGTTTGTCAGTAATATAACCACTAACATAGTGGAATATGAATGGGTCACCGATCATAACCCATTTATTGTGTGTTCAAGAAATGGATGCCAAGAAATTCACATCAAATGCAAAGCTCAAAAAGTGAATCTTGGCATCGTGTCAAGAACACATAATTGAAGGTTATGAATAGAAGAGACCTGATCAAAATTCTTTGTATTGCATGGAGCTTTATCTGTTCCATGTTCTACTAGTTACAGAAAGAAAAAGAAAAAAAAAACCCCACTAAGCATTCAAAGCTGTAAAGCACTTAGTGAGCGCTGTTAGGCAGTGTAACACTGTTCCTTATGTTTACACTCACCTTGCCATGCCTCTAAACTGTCCAGATTTTCACAGAATGACCAGATTTTTGCCTCATTTGTTTGGTCTGTTCCTCATAAAGTCTGTGGTAATCAGACAAATCACGGAGAACTGAAGTAATTGAGCAGTGAGATTTATTTGAGTTTCAGAGTTCATATCCTTCAGAGAAACTGCAGGCAAACACACATCCTGTTATTCTAGCTACTTTCTAAGTTTGTAAGAGAAAAGGACAACTTATCAGTACAGAGAGTACCAAATGTTTTATTCTGTTGCAGCCATTTGCTGGTCCATATTGGCAGATATGGGGTCCTAATGGAAAGATGAAAAGTCAGCAAGCAAAGGAGAGTAGCAGTGCTGAATTCATCCTCAAGTCTTGGTGAGTACCTTCGCGAGATGGACCCTGTTTTTTACAAAATTTCAGCAAGGCGACACGGATATATAGACTATATTTATATAGCATATATCATGGACAGAAGTAAGTCAAAAACAAAAAAGATAGTTGGGTGCACAGGACCCAGGATAAAAAGGTACCCAATCCTGGTAGGCGCACTGGTGCCAAGACTGGAAAAAATGACAGTGTAGAATCCTCAAAATACAGAAACATGGGTTCATAGGTAGGAACTAGGCTATCTGCCCTGAAGGCATTTAGAAGCCTAGCCGGAATGTGTTGGCTTTTTCAGCCCCCTTAGATTAGTTCCCTGTGCCTCTGTCCAGCAGAGCCATTGAAGTGATCCCTGGGGTAAACTTTCTATTTCCCATCCACTCGTCAAGGTTTCTCTTGAAGAGGGTTAGCGAGGAGCTCTGCCTAATGTAGATTGGAATCTTGTTCCAGAGCATGGGAAGTCTCTGGGACAGGAATCTATCCCTCCAGCACGTCCTATTTATTGTTGTGGTGAGGTTTAGATCCCTGGAGCATGTTGCTTGAGGAGATATGGTTTTCTTTAGGTGGAGCATGTCCATCAATTCTGGGTTGGACATGGCCTTGTATGTCAGGCAGAGATCACCTCTGAGTAGGCAGTATGCAACTGAGTACAGCTGGAGTTTCTTCAGTCGAGCTGCATAGGGCATCTGCTTTAGGCCAGTGATCCTCTTGGTGAGGTACATCTGTGGTCTTTCCAGTTGTTGCAGGTGTCTTGTAAGGTACATCCCAAATGGGGCATTGCACTCTATGATGGGTCTGATGAGTGATGCATACAGGGGCCCAATGACCTCTTTCGATCTGGATGCAAACCCTTTTGTGATTAGATGGGCCATATAGAAGGATTTTCTAACCACTTTGGCAATGTGATTATCAAAGGAGAGGTTACTATCTACTTGGGTCTCCACATCCCTTATTACATCTTCCGTATTTAGGGGGCTACCACCTTTGTGATAGTTTGTGGGTACTTTATTTTTTCCAAAGGGGATGACTATGCATTTTTTGGCATTTAGCTTGAGGCCATGGTTTTGACACCAGGTATCTGTCTCAGTGAGACCCTTTTGGAGGATGTCTGTCATACGGAGTGTCAATTACAGCCCCTAGTTTTCAGTTGTCTGCGAACTTGGTCAGCCATAGTTCTCCTGTGCTTGCCTGTACCTCTGAGAAGTATATGCTGAACAGGAGGGGTCCTAGGACTGTACCCTGGGGAACACCACTTGTAACCGGTTTAGAGTCCGACCTAGCTCCCGCAACTCTTACCATGTGGGTTCTGTCCATGAGCCAGCTGGTAACCCATCTCGTGACGTAGGGGTTTATGTTCAGGCTAGTGAGCTTGTCTATAATACCTGAGTGGGGAATGGCGTCAAAGGCCTTTTGCGAGGTCTTGGTAGGCTGTGTGGACCACCTTTCCCTTGTCTATAGCCTTGGCAACTGTCTCAAAGAAGTCCAACAGGTTTAGGAGGCATGATCTGCCCTTAACAAAGCCTAACTAGGTAGGGTCCAGTGTTTGGAGGTTCCCAATGTCTCTGTTAATGAGATCCATGATGATGCGCTCCATAGCTTTGCAGACCAAGCTAGTCAGGCTTACAGGGCGATAGTTCCCGGGGTCCGCTGTGGCTCCACCTTTATAGAGCGGAATAACTGTTGCTGTGCGCCACTCTGTGGGCACATAGCCTGTGAAGAGGCTGAGTTTAAACAGTGTGTTTAGGTGAGGGGTTAGTTCATCTTTGAGCTCGTGTAGGATGCAGCCTAGGACACAGTCCGGTCCCATTGATGCTGTGTTTTTGGCTTTGGAGAGGGCTGTTTTAACCTGAGTGTCTGATTTCAGGGGCACTACATTCTTCTGGTATAGTTATGGACCCTTTTGGGGGTGAGAGGGGGGGTGAAGTTTGCACTGAACCTGTCTGCCAGGATGTTGGCTATATTGGTCAGTTCAGTGTATTTTGTGCCATTCTGCACTAACTCAGGGCAGATCTGAGAATTGCCACTTAGATTCTTGACATAGATAAAGAATGCCTTGTATTTATCTTTGGAGTCCATGGCAATTTTTCTTTCGAAGCTAGCCTTGGATGATTTTATGAGGGAATATAGTTTCTTGCTGATACTGATCAGGAATGTCTTCCCTTCTTGGGATTTTACTCTTCTGTACTAGTTTCCTCCTCCTATTTTATAGCTTGTTTATGGCAGGGGTCCAGACTGGTTTCCTTTTCTTGGAGGAGTGAGTCTTGGTTTTGTTTGGGATAGCACAATCCATGCATTCTTGTAGGTGCCCGTAGAGTGCTTTAGTAAAGGATTTTGCAGTTTGGACAGCCTTATCCTGTAGCATGGGGGCTTTGAAACTTCCCACCTCGGTCTTAAGTAACGTGAAGTTTGCTTTTGAAAAGTTTTTCATGGTTGTTTCCTTGACTGGGGGTGGTGGCGGAATGTTGATATCCAGAGTGATTTGTTTATGGTCAGATCTAAACAATGAGGGGTTGATGTCCGGTGTGGAACATCGGTCGCCCATGTTGGTGATGACCAGGTCCAATATGTTGTCACCTTCGGTGGGGGTGTTGACCAGTTGATCCAGGGCGTTTAAGTTTATAAATTCTAGGAAATGTTGGGCAAGGGAGTTTGTACTTGAGTAGTTCTCCCAGTTAATGCTTGGGTAATTGAAATCACCCAATATCAGGGTGGTTTGGTATGACCTTTATGTTTCCCAGTTTTTCCAGGAATGCAGAGTGGGCATCCTGGGACATGGTGGGTGATCTGTAGCAAGCTATAATTTGAATAGCAGTTTTTCCCATTATAGTTGCACATGGATGATCTCTGAAGCATCGTGCTGTGCCACTAACCTGGAGGTGTGGGTATCCTTGATGAATATGGATACTCCCCCGCCTTTTGTATTTCGGTCTGGGTTTTGTAGCCGAAATGTATGGTATGAGTTGTAGCCTGGTAGTGCTGGGGTGTTCTCTGGAGCCCTAAACCAGGTTTCTGTTACTGCACATATATCGATTTTCTCCACTGAGGAGTGCCTTGAGTGTGTGCACGTTGAGGTTTAGACTTCTGGCATTGAGTAGCATTACCCTCAGGTTTTTGTTACTTGTGCTATTTACGGCGGTGGGTTTGTCTTTTGAGCCTTGCCTAAAAAAGGCACTCTTGGGGTGGCAAGAGTCTTGGCCAGTATTCAAAAGCCTATGGGTGACAGGTGCAAGCCGTCTCTAGCGAAGCAGCGTGGCTTGTCGAGCATGTCATCCCAGGCTGACAGACACTGGATCCCCTTTGAATGACACCAGAAGCTTAGCCAATTGTTGAAATTGACAATTTTTTCTCTATACCATGGTATCATTCTTGGTGAGGGCAGGATGCTACTCAGAGTCAGGGTCATACCGGCCTGGGCTACGTGATCAGAGAGCTCCTCCATGTCTCTTTTCATGTAGTCCAGGGAGGTACGGCTCAGGTGATTCACACCAACATAGACAATGACAGAGTCATATTTGTACTTGTTCTGGAGTGACCCGAGTGCTTGTGTTATGTGGTGGATCCTGGCACCCGACAGGCAGCTAACAGTAACCTTCTCCTTGTTCAGCCTAGTGAGTGGGACATCAGTGTGCCTGACTATAGAGTCACCTAGTGTGTTGGGTATGTTATTTTGCCTTAAGGGCTGTGATTGCACGGCACACTGGTTTTGTGAAGTATGTGTTTCATGGTTTGTGTTGGGGGGGGGGGTGGAGGTTTACTTGGATGTCTGCTTTGGAGGTCTCTGTTGCATTTGCAAATTTTTATTTAGAGCCTCTGAGTATGTTTTCGTGTATTTATGTGTGTTTTTTGCTGGTGCTGGTTTCATAGGTCTATGTGAGACTGGTGGTGTGATGCAAGTAATTCCCTTCTCCTCTTCACTGCCTGGTCCAGTCTTGGGTTGAGAGAGCTTAGCCTCCAGTTTGGCTGTATAATTGCATCTCTCACATGTATTACTGTTTGGTGGAAGGAGGAAAGAGTTGTCAGTGTACATGAGGCAATTGTAACATTGCCTCAAAATGCCCAGATTCACCAATTGGACCAGAGAGTACACCTGAAACTGCCCTTTGGACATGCCTGAATAGGTACAGTGAACTGTTTTACTGATTGGCTGGTAAGGTCAAATAGAGAGCCTTGTCCTTCTCTACAGTATAGGGGGGGTCTAGTGCTAAATTTTATTAGTGCTTGCTATGAGTTTTGATGAGAAGTGAATGATTTGAGTGCTTAAGTTGAAAGTTTGTCTAGTTTCGAGGGAAAAATTGAAGAGTAGACTTTGTGAAGCCGGGAATAGTTATACCCTAGCTAACTGGTGCTGCCCGGTGCACAAAATCACGCAAATGTGGGTTTTATAGCAGGGAAATGAAAGAGATAGAAATTTGCCCAAAATGGTCAATAAACTACTAATTTCTGGGCTGAAACCACTCCTCCAGGGACAGATAAGCTGCTCAGAGCTCCCTCTCTCACAGTGAACAGAGAAACTTCCTTCTATCCAAGGAAGGTATGGAAAAACACCGAAACTTGTACAACAGCCCTGAATTCAGCACTAACCTGAAAACTGGACTATACTAGCTTAGAAAGGCAGGAAAACAAGTATATATATATATATATATATATATATATATATATATATATATATATATATTTTTGTTTGTTTTTTTCAGAAAATAAAGCAGATATAATCAAAAAAAACACTTTAAATGCACAGAAATGGCTATCACACTTGAGTGTGTAGCCTACAACATTTAAACAGGTTATTTAAACACAAAAACGACTTTCTTAAAGTGCAGGCAGTAAAATAAGTACAATGTGTAGCTGAAACAAGCTTTTTAAATCACAGAAACTTTAGAAAATTGGCATTTTAGGCACAATTAGCTAAAGGCACCAAGAAAATGCAGAACAATCACTCCAAAGTCTCTCTTTTGTCTCTGCTGCTGTAGAACTCTGCAGGGCACCAGGCAGGAGCTTGCTGAGCTGTTTACTAGCTCGAAAACCTCGCAAATGTGGGTTTTATAGTAGGGGAATGAAAGAGATAGAAATTAGCCCAAAATGGCCAATAAACTACTAATTTCTGGGCTGAAACCACTCCTCCAGGGACAGATAGGCTGCTCAAAGCTCCCTCTCTAACAGTGAACAGAGACACTTCCTTCTATCCAAGTAAGGTATGGGCAAACACAAAAACTTGTAACACAGCCCTGAATTCAGCACTAACCTGAAAACTGGACTATACTAGCTTAGAAAGGTGGGAAACCAAGTATATATATGTATATATTTTTTTTTTATAGGTTCATAGGTAGGTACACTAGGCTATCGGCCCAAGGGCCTACGTAAGCCTAGTCAGCAAGGTTCCATGGATTACGCCACCCAAGAAAGTTATTTTCATGTGGCACTGTCGAGCAGAGACACAGAAGTGATCCCCGGGGTATATTTCCTATTTCCCATCCACTCATCAAGATTTTTCTTGAAGAGTGCTAATGAAGAACTTTGCTTGACATAGACTGGTAGCTTGTTCCAGAGTATAGGAAGTCTCTGGGTCAGGAATCTAACCCTCCAGCGTGTCCTGTTTATTGTGGTGACAAGGTTTAGGTCCCTAGAGCGTGTAGCTCAGAGGGATTGGGATTTCTTTAGGTGTAGCATGTCCAACAGCTCTGGGTTTCACATAGCTTTATATGTTAGGCAGAGATCACCTCAGAGTAGGCGATATGCTACGGAGTAAAGATGGAGTTTTTTGAGGCGGTCAGTGTAGGGCATTTGTTTTAGGCCAATAATCCTCTTTGTGAGGTACTTCTGTGGCCTTTCCAGCTGCTGCAGATGTCTTGTGAGGTACATTCCAAAAGGGGCGTTGTACTCTATAATGGGTCTAATGAGTGTTGAGTAGAGGGTAACAATGACCTCTTTTTTTCTGGATGAGAACCCTTTTATGATGAGGTGTGCCACGTAGAAGGACTTCCTGACTAATGTGGCGATGTGACTATCAAAGGAGAGACTACTGTCCACCTGGGCCCCAAGGTCTCTTATCACGCATTCGCTGTTAAGTAGACGGCTGACTATGTGGTAGTTCATGGGTACAGGGTTTTTACCAAAGGGGATGACACTGCACTTTTTGGCACTGAGCTTGAGGCCATGACTCTGACACCAGGTATCTGTCTCAGTGAGGCCCTTCTGTAGGATGTACACATCATTTACGGACTTGACTATGTCTCCTAGTTTGCAGTCATCTGCGAACTTTGTTAACCAGAGGCCTTCTGTGTTAGCCTGTACTTCAGAGAAGTAGATACCAAACAGTAGAGGTCCCAGGACGGAACCCTGTGGTACTCCACTTGTCACTGTTTTGAGGTCAGATATGGAGTCTGCAACTTTTACAGTGTGGGTTCTGTCAGTGAGTCAGTTGGCAACCCATCTTGTGACATAGGGATTTATACCTAGTTTAGTGAGTTTAGCTATAATTCCAGAATGGGGGATGGTGTCGAAAGCCTTGGCGAGGTCAAGATAGGCTGTGTGAACCACCTTACCGTCATCCACGGCTTTGGTGACTGCAAATAAAGTAGATACAATCAAAAAAAACTTTAAATGCACAGGAATGGCTATCACACTTGAGTGTGTAGCCTACAACAGTTAAACAGGTAATTTAAACACAAAAACGACTTTGTTAAAGTGCAGGCAGTAAAATAAGTACAATATTGTAGCTGAAACAAGCTTTTTAAATCTCAAAAACTCTAGAAAATCGGCGTTTTAGGCGGAATTAGCTAAAGGCAGCAAGAAAATGCAGAAAAATTATACTTAATCACTCCAAAGTCTCTCTTTTGTCTCTCTGCTGCTGTAGAACTCTGCAGGGCACCAGACAGGAGCTTGCTGAGCTGTACACTAGCCCAAAAACCTCACAAATGCAGGTTTTATAGCAGGGAAATGAAAGAGATAAAAATTGGGGTCAGGTCAGGCCCAGGGGGAGGATGGCCTCCCTGTTGTAGAAGGAAGTAGCATTCCACAAAATTCACAAAAATTGATTGGCCAAAGAAGAGCCATAAAGACGACAGAGTGGACTATTGAGGATAAGAAAGAAATGATGTATTGCTACTATTATGTAAAAAGCCCAGAATTTCCAGATGCAAGACACACAAAACAATTAAGAGAGAAATTAGAGGAAAGAAACATACTTCCGCAGGAAAAACTGTCAGAAGCTTCAAAAAAAAATTGCCTTCATTAATACAACAGATTTTTGATCATATTTAGATATGTTGCCAATTCATGTAACCCCATACGAATTGCAGAAGGAGTCATTACTGGGCACATTGCGGGTGCTGCGAAGAGCACTACTGGCTGATATCAAAGACTGAAACAATACTAATTTCAAGAACTTTAATCATACTTTAACTTAGGAATGGGGTCCATTCCCATCATGGTATTAGAAACCCAAAAGACTTGGAGAAATTAAAAAAGGCAGATTTTACTGTCTAGCCTGAGAACTGACCATAACAACTAAAGCAGGGGGTGCTTAACATTTGTTAAGGTCGGGTCTTGCGCCATTTTAGCTCTTAAATGATTTGTCTTTTTTCCAAATATTGGTGCGTAATCACCACGCTTGCATGCACTACAATAATATTAAAGGCACATTAGAGGACAAAATGTTATTACAGGTAACAAATATTACAGTTTTAGATAGGCAGCTGAAGTTCAGAGTTAAAAGAATACTGACATTAATAAGGTATAAGCTCATGTAAATAGCCTTGGGCTAGTTTAGTCTGTCATATGCAGTGATAGTCAAACTAGTACATATGACAGTAAGTTGACTTACCACTACATATGATAGTCCAAACTTGTCCAAAGCAATTGACATGAGTTTATCATGTCATACCTCTACATACATCTAGATATCTTGCCTTCAGTTGTCTGCAAAGTATCAGTATTTTGGTTATATATTATAATGTGATGATATGTAGCACATGTACAATTCTGGGGAATAGTACACTGAGTGTAATGGATTGTCTTGCTTCACTAGATAGTACATGGGCTATTTTGTAAGACAATAAGTTGCTTTAAAACTTTTTCTGCTCAGATTTCTGTTTGTGTTTGGAAAGACAGATTTTGATTAAATATCATTCCTACGTACTTTCGTTTTGTAGTAATGGAGAGGAATGTGCCTAAGAATTCTTTTACTGTTACCTCTTGCTCAGAAGCAAATCTTTGTGGAGTCTCTAGAAGCATTTTTTGTGGGTTAAGAGTTAAAAAAGAAGTTATGTACTTATCATAACATTCCATCTGTGTTGTCCATTTCCATTATTCCTCAACTGGTGGGTTCGGATCTAATCCTCAGATCCAAATTGGCTATTACTAAAGTTTGTGGTAACCAAAAAGCTCTTGAGTTCCTCCCTTACAAATAATGCACCATCCCCTAACATACCCCAGAACTTGTTGGCTGAGTTACCTAAAACACAAATAAGTATCCTACAGAAGAAACTATATTTGAAGCTCAACATTAAGTACAGTGGTATCCTTATAACATCTCGTTCTTCCTGAGGCCTAATGTGATAAGGGTTGGGGGGTTGGTGTGTGGGAAGTTGAGGAAGAGTGAAAAGTACAGTTGTGTACACTTACCATAAATGTATTCACTGTTGCAGTCATCACATTTGGGTTATCCATGCCAGGATAGCCCTCAGTCGGCCCAAATACCAGAGGCTTAGCATTTCTGCGTCGGTTGCTGTCGCTTCAGGACTGACATCAGGTTGTCAGTAGTATAAAGTAAGGCAGCCGACGCCATTACATCAGTTTTTCTTGCCCTAACTGTCAGGTGCCCCCAAGTGGGAGCCAGGATATGGTGGAAGAACCCCACCAGTAGAAAGTAAATACCAAAAAGTTCCTTGTAATAGGTGAGAGAGAGAGAACGAGGGATGGAGGGAGGGAAACCAGGACTGCAACAGTAAATACACTTGAACATCTACATTTATGGTAAGTGTACACAACTGTACTATGTTCTTCATGTTTCAGTGTTGCAGTCATCACATTTGGGTTGATTCCCAAAGCTGAGGAAAAGGGTGGAGGCAGTCAAGAAGACTGGGGGCTGGCTAGGATGCCCTGCAAGACTGCAGTGGCAAAGCCTGCCCTGGATTTGGAGAAAATACGCAGGTGATAATGCTTGGTGAATGTATGAACAGATGTCCATGTTGCAGCCTCCAGGATGTCCCTAGTGGGGACTCCTCTGAGGAAAGCTGTAGAGGTGGAGGTTTCTCTGGTAGAATGAGTTCTGACCCTCTTAGGGGGAGGTTTCCTGTGTTGCTTGAAGCAGAAATGGATGCAGTGTGCTATCCACTTGGAAATGGTTTGTTTGGATATGGCTTTGCCCTCTGCTCCTACAGCAAAGCTGACTAACAACTGATCAGTCTTTCTGAATGATTTAGTCCTGTCTACATAGAATCTGAGCTGTCTGTGCACATCTAGAGAGTGCAGTATTCTTTCCCCCTTGTTTTGTGGGTTAGGGAAAAAGGTGGGCAAATGAATGGATTGGTTGAGAGCCACAATGGACACCACTTTGGCATGAAGGATGGGTTAGTCCTGAGGGAGACCCTGACAGCATGGAAAATGATGAAGGGCTCTACAGCCATTAGTGCTTTTAGCTCGGATATTGTTCTTACTGAAGTGATGGCCAGAAGCAAGGCTGTCTTCCATGAGAGAAACTTTAATTCTGTTGAAGCTGCTGGTTCTCAAACTCAAAGATTAGGTCCCAAGCTGGGGTAGCTGCTCTTCTGGGTAGCCTCAAGTTGCTAGCCCCTCTGAGGAACTGTTTGATGAGAGGGTGTGAGAAAAGAGGTTGCTCAGTGCTGAAATGAGAAGAGATAGCAGAGGCATGAATTTTAATAGAGATAAAGGATAGACCACTGTGTAGTAGGTCAGCTAGGTAATCCTGGATGAGAGGTAGGGAGGGCTGTGCCATATCGGCTCCCTTAGCCTGGATCCAGGTGCAGAACCTTTTCCATTTGTCAGCATAAGACTTTGTAGAGCTAGGGTGTCTGGCCTCATGTATAACATCTAGAACCTGTTTACTCAGATTGGCAGCTTGTACAGTGGTAAGGGAATAAGCCAGGCTGACAAATTGAGGGTCTGCAATTGGGGATGCATGAATTCTTCTTCCCTCTGGGTCAGGAGAGTTGGGATCTGAGGAAGATGCCATGGTGGCAGACAGAACAGGCTGCGCAGCATTGGGTACCAGTGCTGGCGTGGCCAGTCTGGGGCAATCAGGACTGCCCTTGGTTTTTCCTCCTTTATTTTGAGCTGTACCCTGGTAATGAGAGGTAGTGGGGGAAATGCATAGACCGTGAGGTTGACCCACTAGAAAAATAGAGGATCCACTTTCCAGGCCCTGCAGTGAGGCTCCCTGGTGCAGAACTTGCTGAGCTGATGGTTGGAGTGGGAAGCAAAGAGGTCTACCTTCGGGGTGCCCCATTTCTGAGTTATAAAGGTAAAGGTTTTTTGGTTTAGCTGCTACTCGTGTGGGTCCAGAAGATTTCTGCTTAAGTTGCCTGCCAGAGAGTTTAGAGAGCCTGGCAAGAATTGTGCTAACAGGTGTAGTTGCATGGCTGAGGCTGTGTGCCAAATGGTTACGGCGAGCCTGCATAAAGGGTAGGAGTGAGTCCCTCCCTGCTTGTTGACATACCACATCACTGTGGTGTTGTCTGTTTTGATCCGTAGAACCCCTGGAGAGAGAAGGGGTCTGAAAGCTGTCAACGCGTGCTGGACAGCTAACATCTCTTTTTGGTTGATGTGCAGATGTATTTGATGTGGACTCCATTGGCCCTGTATGCACCTGCCGTTCAGATGTGCACCCCAGGCATAGTCTGAAGCATCTGTGGTGAGGGTCTGGGTGGAGTGGGGTGGTGAGAAGGGCAGTCCCTTGTTGTGGTAGCATGCTGCTGCCCACCAAAGGAAATATTTCCTTAGACAAGTTATCATTGGTATAAGAGTTTCCAGGTCTTGAGAGTGTTGACACCAAAGGCTTTTTAGGTACCATTGAAGTTTCCTCATATGCAGTCTGACATATGAAATGAGTAGAACGCAAGATGCCATGAACCCCAGAGCTTGCAGGATTTTCCTTGCAGATAACTGGGGTATGGTGGCTAGTTGAGAGAAACAGACTGTCAGGTAAGCTTGCTTTTTTGGTGTAAGGAATGCCATCTGGGATACTGTATCCAGGCTTGCTCCCAGGAATATAATTTTTTGGGTGGGTACTAGTTTGGATTTCTTTTCATTGATAGTGTACCCTAGGGAGGTCAGTAGGTCCTTTATAAAGGCCAGGTGCTTGAGCAGCTTTTCCTGCCTGTCTGCCTGAATTAGGCAGTCATCTAAGTATGGGTAAATTTGAATATTTCTTTGCCTGCAAAAAGCAATGGTGGGAGCCAGGCATTTTGTGAAAACACTGGGAGCAGTAGATAAGCCAAAGGGAAGCAGAGAGAACTGAAAGTGCAGAGATTCTGCCCTGAAACATAGATATTTCCTGCATGATTCCCTGATTGGGATGTGTAGGTAGGGCTCTTTTAGGTCTAGGGTGGCTAGCCAGGCATCCTTGGAGAGCATAAATAGTAGTTGCTGAAGGGTGAGCATTTTGAATTTTGGTATCACCACGAAGGTGTTTAGAATGGATAAATCGAGGATGGGGTGCCAGGTGCCCTCTTTAATGGGTACCAGGAAGAGCCTGGAGTAGAAACCTTGGCCTATCTGTTCTGCAGGAACATGCTCTACGGCCCTCATGGAGAGCAGGGAAAGGACTTGTTTTTTGGTCTCTGCCCACTGGTTTGGAGGTAGATCTGGGAACCCTTTTGGGGTTGGTAGAGTGTGGAAAGAAAATCTGTATCCCTGGGACACTACGTTGAGGACCCAGCAGTCATTGGTAATGGTGGCCCAGGTGCTTGTGTGGAAGGACAGTTTTCCTCCCAGGGGCAAGTGCATGTGGGCAGAAGGAGGGGGTGGAAGTGGACAGTCATTGTGAGTTCTTATCATGAGGGGGAGACTTTGCACTCTCTGGTTTAGAAGTGGAGGTACTCCATTGCTTTGATCGCTGCATTCCCTGTGGCTGTTGTCTGGGGGGTTCTGAGCTGAAATGACCTGGAGGGGGCAGGAAAGAACCAGTGTTTGGAGGGGCAATGCCTATTGAACCTGGGTGGCTGGACCTGCAGGAAATCCTTAACTGTCTGCATAGATTTAGCTTTTTCTTCCATCTTTTTAAGACCTCCTCTGCCTTGGTGCCAAATAAGTTGTATTTGTGCAATGGTGTATCCAATAGTTTAGATCTGATATGGTCTGTCAAGGGCTGTTCCTTAAGACAAGCGTGCCTTCTAAGGACAGAACCGGTGACTGCTGCCCAGCAAGATGCTTGTAGGGCATCAAAACCCCAGTGTAAGGTGTGCTTAGTTACTTGACTTGCAGAATGTATTAAGTTTTGCAACTCTTTCTTTTCTGCACAAGCAGGAAAAGTTGACATTTTTTGTTTGAGGAGTTCCATGGTATGCTGCTGGAATTTTAGCATATGGAACTGACAATTTAGTACTCTAATAGCAAGAGTAGCAGAGGTGTATACTTTTTTACCCCATCTGTCTAATGCTCAGTAATCCCTGTCTGAGGGGGTGGGATTCTTAGCAGAAGTTGCTTTAATTCCTTTCGGCCACTGAGAAGTAACCTCAGGGTCAGCAATAGGATTTTTGAAAAGAAATGTGTGAGAGTCAGGGACTCTGTAATACCTGTTAGGTTTCCTGGGAGGGAGGATGCCAGGAGTTAAACTAGATTCCATGAAAACATCATCCACAACATCAAGGACAGGAAGAATGGCCAGGGATCTGTGCTATGGAAGATCTAAAAATTCCCTGAGTCTCTTTTTAGACTGAGGGTAGTCCTGACATTCCCATTGGAAATGCTCCCTTAAGTATGAAGGGTTTCCCCAAAGGAAAAATCTTCAGGTGGTGAGGCTGAAGGAATGTATTCCTCTGCATCAGAATCCTCATAAGCAGAGAGGGGTTGCATGTCTTCATATTCAGAGGCATCAGAGTCATCGGACTCCTGTTCAGATAATTATACTGGGGACAAATCTCTTTTTCTTTTGGAAGGGGTAGCTTGGCTTCCCCTGATCAACATTATAAGGTCTTCCGCCATTTTAAGCATTTGTGACTGAGGCAAGGAAGCAGGTGCCTGAGATAGGGTCGTCGGTTTCTTGGGTGTTGTTCGTACCCTGGGCCTTAGAAACTCAGTAGTTTTTGAAAGAACAGAAGATGTGAAAGAAGTCATCAGTTTGTGTTGAGAATCGGTAGTGCGAAGTACTTCCTCGGAAGCCGGTGCCTGCTCAGCGTCTCCGGACCCATGCAAGGTAGAGACAACTGCAGGATGCTTAGTCAATGAAGAGTTTTGTGGCATACAGGAGTCTGAAAAGGTCTCGGTAGCAGCCTGCGAATCCACAGAAGTGGGCATCAGGGGCTGCGAAAGCTTCTCGCTGAGGACTGGAGAACTGACGACTAGCTTAACGGAAGCATTGTCTGTATGTTTGGACCTGTGCGGTCTGTCTCTGTCTTTATCCTTACGTTTTTTCAGAAGATCTGATGTCGGATGGCTTACCGAAGCCATATTGGAAATTGAGGACTGAGAGCAAAACTAGCTACAATAAGGGCCCGACGACATATAGTTCTGGCATTGAACAAAGCACAAAAGCGACAGCGGGGGACATTGTGGTCTGGGCCTAAGCAAGTGACGCAGTAAGAATGAAAGTCTCGGTGCGGTATTTGCTTTCCACAGGCGAGACAATTGGTAACTTTTTCTGACATCAGTTAGAGCAAGAAAAAAGGATCCTCAACGGGGTACTTAGCATTAGAAGACTTCCACTTCAATTAGGAAAACAAAACTCAGGTAGCGGCCGACTGGCACTCGTGCGAACTGCTTCTGCTTCGGGCTCCTTGGGAAGAAAGACTGATGTAATGGTGTCGGCTGCCTTACTTTATACTACTAACGATCTGACGTCAGTCCTGAAGTGACAGCAACCGATGCAGATATACTAAGCCTCTGGTATTCGAGCCGACTGAGGGCTACCCTGGCAGACAAGACTGCAACAGTGAAACACGAAGAACATATGGACAACACAGATGGAACATTATGGTAAGCACATAACTTCTTTATCTGATATTAACCATTTTCATTCTATCCTCAACTGTTGGGACAGAGTCCCCAGCTACCTAACATCCCAGGTGGCCTCTAAGGAAGGATATTCCTAAGCACAGCTGAACCAAAGGCTGCTCTTCACCTTGAGACCAGATCCAGTTTGTAATGAGTGATAAAAGTATGAAGACTGGCCTAGGTTGCAGCTACACATATGTCACCTATGGAAGCTCTAGAAAGAAACACTGTAGAAGCTGCTATGGATCAAGCTGAATGGGCTCTTAAAGGTTTTGTTAAGGTTAAACCCAACTTGTTGTAGATGAATGATATGCAATCCATCAGCCATCTGGCTAAGGTTAGCTTTGCAACTGCTTTTCCCAATTTAACATCTGCAAAGGACACAAATAATTGATCTGTTTTTTCTAATTTTTTTATACTATGTAAGTAAAAAGGTAATTGTCTATAAACATCTACTAGCTGTAACATATATTCACCTTTGTTTGCAAATTTAGGAAAGAAAACTGGCAGATTAATGGACTAGATTATACTGGATTCTGACACCACCTTAGGAAGGAAAGAAGCATTAGTACGTAATGTGACCCTATCCTTATGAAAGTTCAAGTAGGGAGGTTTAGACAACAATGCTTGAAGTTCTGAAATTCTTCCAGCAGAGGTAATGGCCACTAAAAATAGTTTTCAGGTCACGAACTTAAGATTGCATTTATCTGCTGGTTCAAAAGGAGACTGAATTAAGGCCTGCAGTACCAAGTTCAAATCCCATGAAGGAGGAGGATCTTTGTACGGTCATCTTAGAAGGAATGTATCTCTCATAAATATTTTACAAAGTTTAGAAGAGGTCACAGAAGAATTCTCAAATCGAACATGAAAATTAGAGATTGCTGCTAACTGAACTCCTTCCAACTTACCGACACAGCTTATTGATGTTCCTGTACTGAAAAACTGACTGAATAAAGCGAACGAGTGGAGCAGTGGTCAAAGCGAGCCTGTTTCTGGAACATCAGCGGTCGGTATAACCAGCACAGATAATTTAAATTTTTTGACTACAAGTTAGTCCAATACAAAAAGCTACAGTTGGAGGTTAACTGTTTAAACAAATGTATTCGGCATCAACAAATTCCGAAGGGTCTCAGGCAATGGCAATTCCCTAATGGTCTAGAACTCAATAGTCCTTATTTTCAATTAACTTGACATTTTTAACCAACAAGTGTGCCCTTTTTTGGAAATACTAGTACACTATTGCACTGATATGATGGTTACCTTAGAAACAGACCTGGAAATACTCGATAAATTAATAAAAACTGACTTGGACTGTGTTAGATACAAATTTGAGTATGCCAGGGTCTTTACTAGCATTTAAAAATACATGGCAAGATTAAAAGTAAATAAAGACAAAAACCTTCTACGAGACATGAATGATTATGAGAAGGGTATGGCATACCCAGAGCCATCGCCTTCACAATTTTGGGGACAGGGGGTTTCTGACATGCTCTCAAGCACAGTTAATGCTGTATTACAACAAAACAACAATTGAAATAATGTTCAGATTTCCATGAATCCTAATAGTACGGCAATTAATAACAACAAACAGCCTTCGGACCCGCCCGTGAGGAGGAGTGAACGATTACAGGACCAAGCACGTCAACGAGAAAATGTTGCCAAAAACCAGAATCAGCCCAATCAGGATTTTCATGCAGCTAGGAGGAAGATTTAACCAAAGCGGACCAAGCATGTCAAAGAGAAAATGTTGCCAAAAACAAGAATCAGCCCAATAAGGATTTTCATGCAGCTGTGAGGAAGATTTAACCAAAGTGGAACAGATCACTTTGGGACCACCCACATACTCGCAAGCAGAACAAGAAGTGGAAATGACTGCACTTACGAGTGAGGCAGCTTGTACTGAAGAATTAAACAAAAAATATTGCATTATTATTAAAAGCAAGGGTGATGTCTTTAATATCTTTAATTTTCCCTCTACGGAGATATCTAGTGATACTGCAGACCTGTTGGCACGAGGATTAACCTTCATATCAAGTCGAAAGGCTGACTTAGCAAGAACCTTAATTGATTTCAAAGTCTTCCTGCGTAAGACTAACTTAACTTTGTTGGCAAGTAAGAATTTAGATGACAATAATGACCAGCTTAGAGTAGCAAGAACCTTTAACCCGCCACTACACCCCGTTTTGGCTTTATTTATTTATTATTTATTTTACATTTGTTAACCGGGGGTGTCTGACTGAGCCGAAAAGGCCCTTTTTCAGCAGAGGCCCGGGGAGAAAAGCTCCACAAAGAAAAATTACAGACACATTTAGTTATTTAGACATGATCAGTATACACACAAATTACAAGAGACATGTTTTTACAGTGGTATGCGGCACAAACAGTTACAGTGGAGAGAACAATCAAAAAAATATTAATTTTAAAAATAAAAGTAAGTAATAGATTTGTGGTGTACGGCTGAACTTTGGAACGTGGGTAGAATACATACATAGTACACAGGTACAGTACATACATTGTAGATTAGCCAGTGTTTGTGAGTAAGATTGAAAAACTATTATCAATTGCTCTAGATTTAGTATGTATATGTTATCAGCTTTCATTAGCCTGGGGAGCAATCATGGCACTGCCAACTTTGCTTGAGATGTTGCCTGATAAGGTCTTTAAAGGAGGCTTTGGATGATGTGTTCTGAATGCTAGTTGGGACAGAGTTCCATTTTTTAGCCACCAAACTACTATATAGTGCATCTCCAAAGCCATTGTAGCTGTTGGTGACTTCTAGTAGTAGTTTGCTTGATGATCTAAGAGGACTTTTGGCTGAGTGATGTTGTATTTGATCAAGTGTGTAAACTAAATATAAGAAACTTGTTTAATAACAATAACAAATTTATTGATCAAAAAAGCAGTAACTTGAATAATTTTGAATGGGAATTGCTTAACACTTTAAACAATTAGATGTTAGGATTATGAAGTGTGACGGGGGGTGGGGGGTGGGATGATTTTCATGGATAAGAATAATTACAAAGATAGAATGCTTGAGATGCTTTTTACTGACAATTATGAGTTTGTCACAATGAATGACGTTTTTGGTGCTTATAAGAAAATTAAGTTCTATATTACGGACTTATTTATTGAAGGGCAGATCGATCTGAAAATCCAGAATTATTTGGATATGCCTCCTCCGATGTTCTTCGTCTTCCATTGCTGCAGTCCTAACTATTGGTGGTCGTGTCCAGTCGGCCCGGCCGAATAGAGTATAATAAGGCTGTCGTCAGCGCGGGCGACTGGCGATCAATGCTAATGGGTACTGTCGCATGACGGCATCATATCGTCATATCCTCAGTCTTTTGCCGCGTGGTCCGCAGCAGGGTTCTGCAGGCGAGGTTGGCGTTCTGAAATATTTCGAGCCGAGACGGTTCAGGGTTATTCGTTTGTTGTGGGGAACATTTTGGGGAACATTTTTATTTTTCTTTTGTCAGGTCCTCAGAAAAAGTGAAAAACTGTATTTCTTGTGGAAACAAATTCTCGGATTTCCTCATATACATTTATACTACCTTAAGGGCCTGCCTGAGCCTTTTGACGTTGTTGTCTTGTTGGCTGTGTGCTGGGTTTAACAAACAACTAGAGGAGAGAGGGAGTTATTGGTGCCCAGGGACGTTGCAATTTTGAGTACCCAATTAATGAATGCATGCGGATGCTAACCGTCAAACGCGCGCAAGCGCCAAGCGCAGCCTTGAAGAAAAGGGTGAATGGACGTGCCGGTCCCGGACGTCCCTCAGTGGAAGAATCTCCAGTGGAGCCAGAGGGAGGGGTTTCTAGGGAGTATGGAGTCTCAGGCAGAAAGGCTACTGTTACAGGATGTAGGGAGGCAGGGAGGCAGGAGGCAGTGGGGGCTTCCTCTCTAACCATTCTTCCTCTCTTCCCTCCTTCTTAGTTAGTCTTCTTCTGTTGGTGGCCAAGTTCAGTTTGATTAGGCCAGTTCAGTTCTTATGGGCTTCCTCCTTCCTAGCCTAGTTCTGTAAAAAAAAAATATGTACAATTAAAAGAAAGATTTGATTACCATGATTAGAGTTCTATTCTATGGGCCCTCCTGATAAGAGGGGTATGACAAGGGTTTTTGGGTTCAGTTTTCTTCTGGTTCAGGGGGGCTTGAGTCTTCTCTGCGGAAGATTTGCGGGAGTACATTCATTATGATGATTCTCTGATGCTTGCCCTCTCCTTGCTTCTCCTCCTGAGGATTTTTTTTTCAGAGACTCTGCATTCCATGGGAGGATACTTTAATGGGACTGGGATTACTCTGATTCAGGAAGAGGCTGGGAATTCTTGTTTTACCCCACCCCAGGCCCTGCCCTTAGCTATACCTCCTGTGTGGTGGAAGATGTTTTTGATTTTCAGAGGCCTGCCCTGACCCTGATTCCCTCCTGCCCCTGTTAAACCTGATAGGTACTATAGGGTGGCTCATAATGAAGTTTAAGTTTCTACACAGGAGAAACTTCTGTTTCTCAGGGGCCTAGGCCTAAGCTGTAAAAATCTGTCTGTACTGAAATGTTACTGACACTGACAAAGAGGGTGGGGGATAGGAGGGGGAGTAAGAGAAAGTGTATAGCTTCTTCCCTCTAGTTGTCAGTTTCATTGAATTGTCAGTTTCACATCTTGCTGAAATATCAAATATCTCTTTCACAATTGAAAGAAGGTGTGGATGCTGAGGGAGAAGGTTGGATTATAAAATTGTGCTGAAGTAGTTTATGTGTGTCTGAAATGGTGTTTTTTCATTTCTTTGCAGGTTTTTTTTGTGTGGCTGCTAGGCCTCCTCGCCTCGTGAGCATGCCTGGTTGATGGATCAAAATTTAGCCAGGCATGTTATGACCTGCAAATTTTAGACAGTCATTTACAGTCTGATGTTTTGTTTGGTTCACCTGTGGAGAGATGTTTAAAAGAAAATGGAGGACAAGCTAGTTTAAAGAAAATGGAGGGGACAAGCTAAACTTTGCAAAACTGTTAAAGATTTTGTTTGGGTACAACCACCGAGAATAGTAGAAATTATCTTCCCTTTCAGCTGCCAGTAGATTCTTGTCTGGCGTCTCCTTTGGAAAAGGGACTGTCTCTTTTCAAGAAAATTAGGATTTAATTACTCAAAGGCGGATGGGTGTTGGACATCATTCACCAAATTTTTCGGACTACTCCAAATGGGGATCATTCAGCCACTGTATCAGAAAGGGGGGGGGCCTTTTTTTTATTCTTGTTCCATCCTACCACAGAGAACAAAGTGCGTGGAGACCAATTTTTTTCATCCTCCTCTCCTCAACATTTATTCCCAAGTTCCCCAGTTTCAAGAACAGCCAGAGCAGCAGCTTTTACCCCTGCCAAGAGAAGATCACTGGATGGTAACTTTAGATCTCAAACCTTCAGCCTTGCATGTGCCTATCAAGGTACAGGAAGTATCTGCAGTTTCGAGTGTTTCGAGCTGATTAAATTTTCAGTGCTCTGCATCTGCATTGCCCTTTGGCTTTTCTATCAGAAAGGTTCTGATCTGCTGATAGCTTACTTCCATACAAAGGACTTCAGGACTTCAACTCTATCCTTATCTGCCTGAGGCTACCTTTCTAGCTCAAGAAAAGAAAAACCTTCTAGTCTGGCTGATATTACTATAATATGTGATACTAGGAGTATTCTGTCTGCGAAATAAGAAAAAAAATAAAGTCTAGTACCCTGAGACTGCATACAGCAGTTAATCCCAGTCATATCTGGGATCCCAAAAATGCACAAGGATCTAAATGACCCACCTCACCACCCAATAGTGGACATCAGGAATTCCATTACGTATGCTTGTGCTAAATACATAGAAGAAAAACTGAAAGTGTTTTTAAAAAATGAACCCCAGATATGTAAAAATTGTTGGATTTTTCTTGAGTGTATTAATGCACTAACTTTTAAACCAAATTATAACTTTGTCACTATTGATGTTAGGGATTTGCATACTGTAATCCCACATGATTTAGGTATTCAATATGTGACAGAATTTTTGGTCAATAAAAGAGCTCCCAATGATACCATTATATTGATTGAGCAACTATTGGATATAGTGTTAGCAAACAATTATATTTACTTTACAGGCCAATACTTTTTACAAAAAAATGGAATTGCTATGGGGTCCCCTGTGGCACAAGTTTCGTCAACATGGTTATAGCCTTTTGGGAGTAAGAATATTTGTTTAAGAATACTGCTTGGAAAGACCACTTGTACTTCTACACTCATGTAGGTGATACTTGATATTTTCATTATCTTTAATGGTGACTTTGAAGTAGCAGAAGAATTTCTGGATTTTCTGAATGGAACCACCCAATTTTTGGAATTTACACATCAATTTCACACTGAATTTATCTTATTTTTAGATGTAAAATTGCTTAAGGATAGGTTAAATTGCATCTTTAGAAAAGAAACCTACTGTAATTCTTTCCTCCATTTTACAAGTGCCCATCCCCTTCCCCAAAAGACATCAGTTGTAAAGGGGCAATCGATTAGGGCAGCAAGGATAATTTCTTTGGATGAGGAATTTGAGGAAGAATTTAAGAACGTGCTGGGTATGTTTGTTAAAAGAGAGTACCCCTTATCAATGGTTAATACATTGATGAGGGTAGCTTCTGATAAAAGAATTAGTGGCCATTTTGCCCCTATCTTGAATTCTAAATCTGTAGATCCATTGTGCAACTTAAATGAACAGGGTATACCTGTAAAATATGGACTTAAGTTTTATTACACCTTTTAGTGAAGATTCCTTTTACTTAAAGGACATTCTGTTTAAGAACTGGAGTCTTTTACTAAATTATTGCTCAACTAGGTTAAAAATAGGGAAACACCCATGCTGTGTTTTTAAGAGGGGGTATAATTTTTAAACAAATTCTTGAGCATACACACATACCATCAACAAGAACCCTAGGTATGTTTAAATGTGAATCTTGCCCCTTTTGTAAATATATCAGTACTGATAGTACTTTTACCATTAGAGGCACTAAGTTTAAAGAGAGGGGCAGATTCAATTGTAACTCAAAAGGAGTGACCTATCTGGCTGTGTTCCAATTTTGTGACAGTTTCTACATTGGAAAAACTGAATGTAAATTAAAAGAATGTGTGTATGAACATATTTACAGTATTAGGAAACCAGCCCCCCAATAATGTTTTGGCAAAACATATCTCTAACCACCCAGCTTATTTTAAATTTAAAGCTATAGATCAGGTTTCTAAGGAAGTGGGGATGGTCCTTGGGCTCTCAAACTTGAGGAAAATGAATTATTATAGCAATTAAAGTTAAATGCAAACCATTTCCCTGGGTTAAATGACAACTGCTCCATCCAATATATGCTGAAATTAAAGGCTTTACAGAGATAGGCTCTTTGTGACTATTTTGTGTACTATTTAACATATTTGATTTTTAAATGTTTTTATTAATACTGACATTTTTCTTCTATTTGGTCATTTTATTTATTTGTGAATAATTAATATTTTTTGTATTATCATTTACTGACATTTAATAACTTTTTAAATGTTCTAATAGTGTTTTTGAAAAAATGGAAGCCTTTTATCACGTGATTATGAGTTTTATCATGTGACTACCTTTAAGAGCATTTCAAACACAATAATCTTATTGTTAGTATTGTCTGAAGAAGTTCTATTAAATAATTGGAACAAAAGTGCTTACAACAAATAACTGGTGTGTTTACTCGAGTCTAGTGCTTTTTCCTCATTTTGCTTTGTTTTTCATGATTTATTACATTTACTCTTGAACTTTAATTGTGGAGGAGCTAACTCCCTCATTAAAAACTGATGCCAAAAATTCAATTATACTGTCGCTTGTCTCATGCATTCAAAAGAAACGATCAAATGGTGTATTGGTTCAAGATACTTCTGTACATAAAAACATAAGGAATTGTAATTGGAACATGTATTTAAGCTAAATGATTCACTCATTACGTCAAACAGACTCACATGTTGGATTCACTCTGGTTGACTGTACAAAATGGCACTGTACCTGCATGTGCTCAGTACTTATAGGCACGTGCTATATTGCTACAGTGGCTGACAAGGAACAATGCACACAATGATCTACATCCTCCCTGTTTGATTTGTTCAACATGCAATAGGAGGACAAGACAATCTACATGCTAGAAATCACTTCAGTATATTAACAAGAAATCAGAACTCAAGTCCAAGTTGGTGTGTATTTTGGACTAGGTTTGGAAATTCTACCCTATCTGGTCACATAAAAGCTTTTACTGGGCTTAGCAACAGGGACAGTCTCTGGGGAATTCTTCTCAATAGGATCTTCGGGGATTACATAAGGATTACTTGAGGAAAGTACACTGTCCTTTGAAATCTGAACAAGTGTAGGGTCACTCTGAGAAATAAGAGTCTTTGGCACAGGCAATCTGCTGCATCACTGGTTCGGAGACTGGAAGTATATGTCTTCATTTCCTTCTGAAATCCATTCCTTTTGATTGTACAATATTAAGATCTCAGTTCTTCAGAAATACTTTTGATAATTCCCACTCGGTCCTATACTTTGTTTGCATCCTTACGCTCTCTCCTTGCCTTAATGGTCTAAGAGGTTTGCTAGATTTATTGTAGTACAACTTTTGTGACTGATGTTTTTTTTCAAAAGTTGAGTCTCGACCACTCTGTTCTTCTTTGTATTTGGAATTAAGAGTTGTGTATTGATCAGCAAGGTTGTTCTTGTCTGTCTAGACATTAATCTCTGAGCAGGTGAATCACGCAAATTATCTCAGGGAATGTTTCTGAGATTGCATAGGTTAATAAAAACATTGGTATCATATCTCTTGGATTTCTCTAACAAACATTTCACACTATGAACTGCACGCTCAGCTAATCCATTGGACTGTGGATACTCAGGACTTTTAGTAACATGAATAAAGTCCCAAGACTCAGAAAATTTCTTGAACTGCTGACTTGTAAACTATGTACCATTGTCAGATACGACTTTGTGCGGACTACCACAGATAGAACAATTTCTCTTTGATTATGTAATGACAATGCTAGATGTTCGATTAGAAAGAAGGTAAATTTCAAACCAATTTGAATAAGAGTCTACTAACACTAAATAATGTTGACCATTCCATTTGAAAATATCAGTAGCAACTGTCAACCATGGTAATTCAGGAATCTGGTTTAACTGAAGTTCTTTTTGCTGATGCAATTTAGTACTATTACAAACAGAACATGTTAGAGTTTGCTTATCTATATCTTTTGACAAAGAAGGCCAAAATATTATGCCTCTTGCCCTTCTTTTGGTAGAATCAGTACCTGGGTGACTACGATGCAAAATTTTGATATATTCCTGTTGTAACACTGTAAGAATAACCACTTTAGGACTTTTTATGATGCTTCCATCATCCAGCATGAGCTTGTCTTGGTAAGGAAAATACTTCTGTATGTCAAGTGGTAGACTGGTTTGTCCCACTGGTCATCCTTGACTGATAAAAACATTTCAGCTTCTGGAAAACGGGGTCTAGAGCTGAGTGACTTCTAAGTTCATCAAGATGTGATGAGGAAAAATTTCTGACTTCCATGACTTCAAGGTCTGCTTCTCATTGTCATGCTGTTCTGTTGTTCGTCTGGGTGCACTTGACAAAGCATATGCAAGGTAGAGATATTTACCTTTTGTATAAACAATACTGAAATTGTACTTTTGCAATTTTAATATCATGCAAACATGCTGGGGCTGAATGAATTGGCTTTTTTAGAATAGTCACTAGATGCTGGTAACCAGTCTCAATTTGAACAGGTTTTCCATAAATATAATCATGGAACCTAGAACATGCGTACACTACTGCCAAAAGCTATTTTTCAATTTGCTCATACTGCATCACAGTTTGGGTTAAATTTCTGGGCGCACAGGCTACTGGTATGCCTTCTTGAAGACATGCTATACCAAGACCATACTTAGAAGCATCACATGAAAGAGTTACTGGTTTGTGAACATCATAATATGTTTCAAGAACATCAGATGCTCTTTGGTATTGTTCCAACCAGGAGCAATTTACATTTTTGAGTGTCCTCATGTAATGGTGCTGAAAGCTCACTCAAGTCTGGGATGAACTTTCCCAAATAGTTCACTATACCAAGAAAACATTGCAAAGATGTGATAATGCCTGGAACTGGCATCTCAGGAATTGTTGTTTCCTTAGACGGATCTGGTTGTAAGTCAGAACTGATGAACAAAGGACCCACATAAGTAACATCTCACAGCTTGAATTTAGACTTCTGAGCATTCAGTTTAAGACTGACTTCATGTGTACAGTCTAGAACTTTCTTGAGGTTTCTATCATGTTCGTCTTCACCACTGCCCCCTACTATGATAGCACATGGATAACCTGAAAAAATTTGTTCCATAACACGTTGAAATACTGCACTGGCAGAATGTATTCCAAATGGCACTCTTAAGAATCTGTACCTTCCAAATGGTGTACTGGAAGTTGTTAACAATGAAGATTTGTGATCCAGCGAAATTTGCCATTTGGCATAAGAGCTGCTACTTCTTTTACTGTGTGCATTGGATGATGAGGGTATTTAAGCACTTTGTTTAAATCTCTTGGATCAATACATATTCAAATATCCTCTGAGCTTTTCTTATGAGCTATGGCCATGGAGGATACCCATTCAGTTAGTTCTTTTACTGGAGTTATCACACCTAAATTCACCATTTTGTCTAGTGCTGTTTTCAGTTTGCTCTGCATTGCTACTGGAACCTTCCTGGCTGGTCTGACAACTGGGTTTACTTCATGGTTTAATTTCATGGAATATGTGACTGGTAGTTTACCAAGCTTGCCTTTGAAAATAGCATATTCACAAAAAAATATTCTGTGTAAAACTATCATGGTTGTTCAAACTTATATGGTGGACCTCTTTATTAAATGAAATCAGTCCCATTCTTAAACTGTCTTTGAAGTCTATCAGTGACTGCATGTGTCTTTTGACTAGGTAAAACTGCAAGTCGTAGCTGTTCCCAGCAGAATGGCATGTGAGAACTACTGAGTCATCAGTTTGAATCTCGTCACCACCATAAGCAACTAGTTTTGCATACTTTGCTGAATCAAATTTCTCATCAGCTCTTAGCTACCCAAACATTTGTGCTGATATAACACTGTACTTGGATCCAGTGTCTACTTTAAGCTCCACATTTTTCCATTAATCCGAATAGTTCAAAATATTTCAACCTTTGCTGCCAACAGATAGTTTACTGTTTTAACAGATTCATCAATCACAGGGACACTATCAACACAGAAAGTTTGCTTACAGCTCTTTGTCTAATCTACTTGCTTCTTCAGATGCTCCCTTTTAATAAAAGTGTGTGCCACTTTAGACTTGCAAAGCCTTTTGAAATGATTCCACTTTTTACATTTGTGACATTGCTGACCAAAAGCTAAGTACTTATCTCATATAGATTCATGGTTGTCTCCACAATTACAACAGTTAACCATAAGGTTGTTTGGGGTAGCAGCCAATTATATCTCTCAACTGTACCAAACTCCTCAGAAAATACTGTTTTGGGGCACAAAATAATAGGATGCCTTGAATTCCCGAGTGTCCCCTTTAAATCCTGATTTCATTTTTTGTATTTATTTGTGTTTCCCATGTGCTTGGTGATGTCATCACACAGCACTGTTGAAAAGGTATCCAAATGTTTTTTAACCTACTACCCAAAAAAATAATCAATTAAATGTGAATTATATGTTTCAGAAACGATTAAAATGTGTTGATGCATAACTACACATTTAACTAAAAATTCCGCTACACTGTACTGTACTGTACTGTACTTCACTCAAAGTCAAGTACATTCACTACTGGAGGACCACCTCCGATCTTCTTCTTTCGGCTTTTCCTGGTTAGGGGTCACCACAGCGGATCACATTGTCCGCTCATGATTGGCAGTGGAGTTTCCCGGTGTCGAGTTGCCAGCCCGGCGCCCAACCTTACACAGAAGGCACACACATGCACACACTCACACCTAGGGCCAATTTAGAGTGACCAATCCACCTGCAGCATGTCTTTGGGATGTGGGAGGAAAACGGAGCACCCGGAGGAAACGCACGCAACCACAAGAATGACATGCAGACTCCACACAGAAGGCACCCCAGCCAAAGATCAAACCGGAGAACCTCTTGCTGTGAGGTGGCAATGCTAACCACTGCACCATAGTGGCCGCCCGGAGGACCACCTCCGATACGCCTTAGAAATGCTCCTTGTTTTACTCACCCCAAAGCACCTGAATGGGTGACACTGCTGTCATCCTTCCTCACTAAATATGGCAAACATTTGAAAGCCAGTCTTACATCCTTTGCAAAATACACACAAATGCAAAACCTGCTATTCTATCAACTTTCTAACAGCAAGATTTAAAATATGTCATTGATTTTTCAGCTTTTGTCTCCCCTCCCCATTACTGTTAGTTTTGTCCAGAATTTTTGTACTAAAAGGTTGAGAGGTGTGGGGTCGGTAGATATGCATCTGTCAGGCAGCTGAGGGCTAAATTGACTAGTGACAGAGAAGACAGCAGAAACTGTTGAAGAAACCTTAATGTGCTTCATGTTACAAGTAACAGTGATCAGTTGAGCTACAGTACCCTTCGATCTGTGAACATTAAAATCACGAAGCTCATTCTTATCTGGTTTCAAATGGATGATTTCAGATTCACTTTCTTTTACACACAGACACACACAAATAATAAATCCTGTAGTTAGGAGCAGAAGTCTTATGTAAATTTATCCTAGCTATTGATTTGTTACCACACCTCTGACTTACAAGAACTCTAGTAAATGTCTAAACAGAAGGGGAAATGAAACGCAAACCTTGTGAAATAAATATGATAGCAACTTACACATCTTGCAGTCATTTGGCAAAGTTAAGCAAATAAGGTTTTACACACAAGTGAGTGTGCACGCCACACACACACACACACACACACACACACACACACACACACAGTGAGGTGAGAAATGAAATATTTGTTTCCAGATACGAGACATTTATATACGATCAGCATTAGTATATTAATATTGGTTTAAAAATCCTTCATCCAGAATGAAAACATAAGAACTACATACACATCCATAGACACACACAGACACACACACACACGATGTTAAAATGAAATATCTGTTCCCAGATACAAGACGTCCATATATGATCAGCATTAATGTATTATTGGTTTAAAAATACTTCGTCCAGAATGAAAACACAAGAACTACACATGCGAGCACAGACACACACATGCACATGCATACACAGTCTCTCTCTCTCACTCACACACACACACACACACACACACACACACACACACACACACACACACACACACACACACACACACATACTGGCTGGCTACTTTGAACAGTTTTCATTACTATTTGTTTTCCTAAATTAAAATGTGAATTACTAAGGTGGTCTCCTCCACTCAATCCACATTCACTAGCCAGACAAGCTATCAATAAGGTTACACACAAGTGTTAATTCAATAAAGGTGTTTGGAAAAAAAGGAGGTTACAGTGAGACATTATTTGGTCAAACATTTGGTCACCTGTAGTGGACCCAACGTTAAAGATGGAAGGGGGGTTTTATTACATTCTTACTGGCAACAGATGACAGCAATTCACCCATTAGCTAATCTGTTAAATGCTTAGAATGTTTTTGTATTCAGACTTTGTTTCACTAAACTGCATCTCCTAAATACAGTTGCAGTAATCAACTTCCACTCAAAAATTAAAAAAAAGAATGTAATCAAGACAAAAGTAATGACTGGCACAAATCAGTCAGCATTTAAGGACTGAAGAACCATGGGCCAGCAAAACGACTTAATGTTTTAATTTTTAGAAATAAAGGCAAAGTGCCAGTATTCATTCTAATTATAATTTAAAACTTCTCAGTAAACACCAGAGACTCCTTCGGCATTTTTACTGCGCATGTGACCCTAAGCGTGGCTTCAAACTGCTTACAATATAACACTAAAAAGTGATGCACTGAAACTAAAATCTGGGGGACTTGTAGACCCTTGTGTATTTCATAACACTCAGTTAAATTAGTTGCAATTTAACTGAATGGTTAATTATATGATAAAAGAAAGCCTATGACACACAAAGCTGAATGAGTTTAATAGCGTAAAGTATTTTATACTCTTAAATTTTTAGTGCATCATAGCTGCCAGTCTGATAACAGTAAGAATCTATTTTAAGGCACTTTGAGATTCAGTTTTAAAAAGAAAAGTTAATAATGTGCAGTGCTTCTCTACCCGCCAGCATCCTAGCATGTTTAAGAGACAAGAAAATGCTTACATAAGATGGACTCACCTATTTATCCACCCACCTGCACCCTTGTATATTTATGAGACATGGAAAAGGTTACATAAAGTAATCTACCAGCATTATGTGTACGTTATACTCAACATCCTAACTCTGCTTACATGGTCAGCGAACAGGAATATGATCCATAAGGATTTGAATTACTGTTCTCATTTTAAACCCAGAAACAGCTTTGCGGACTCGGGTAAGTAATGAAAATACTAACACCAGTGAGACAGTACCACTGCTGGAAGGATTTAAGAGGGCCAGTAGAAAAAATATCTCCCAGACACCCTTACCCAAGGGACTGACAAGGCGAGCAAATGGAGCTTTCCATGTAACCTTATACCATCTTTACCCTCATGTGAAAGGGGATTGTGACTTAGGGGGACCATGATGGGAGGCCTTAGAGTGATCACTGGGATGCTACACTACCTGGGCCTGTATATCCAACTCGGTGTATCCACAGCTAGGCAGACAGGGCAGCAAAATCCTCAGTGGGAGAATCGCATTTCTGCAAATGGTAAGTTACCAGTATTGACCCAAATAAGCATTCAGTGTACGAAGGTTTAATGGTTTGAAGGCATATTTTGTGAACAAAATACTTTTAGACATAAGCATAGACCAGGCACTTGTAATTATGCCCAAATGTACTGCAAACACTGTGAGTATTCCAGAAACTTCTGATACTTCGAATATCTTAAATTACTGTGAAAAAGTAGTACATGGTGAAGAAATGGGGTTATTTTTAGCCTTTTCATACATTTTAAACATTTCTTGAAGACTTTCATATTTATTTAGAATACTTTTATCAGTATGTTGCATTTTTGGACATTTCATTTATCTTGGTAATTATTTGGAATGTTATGAATACTTCGCCACATATTCGGTGACTGAAAAAAATCATTTAAATGAGTTTAAGTACCTTTAAATAACCACTGACCTGTTTGCGACTTCATTCTGGTATAGTTCTCCTCTTTTAACTGCATGCCTCATGACTCGTGTGTTGCTTCAACTTCAGATCCCATTCTGGCACCATGTCGCTTGTCTTATGCATTCAAAAGAGATGATAAAGTGGTGTATGGGTTCAAGATATTTATTATACATAAACACATCAGAAACTGTAACTGGAACATGTATTCAAGCTAACTGATTCATTCATTACTTCAAACACACTTGCATGTGCATCTCCATTCATGACTGCATTCACTCTGGCTGACTGTACAAAATGGCAGTTTCTGCACATGCTCAGTACTTGTATGCACATGCTATTTAGCTGCAGTGGCTGACTAGGAGCAATACACACAATGATGTACATATACTATATACAAAAGTTGAGAAGGGGTCAATGTGTTTTTGTTGTGCCCAGAAAATGAACCTTTTCCATTTACTTGTGTGAAGTCTTCTTGTAGAAGGCTTATGGGAAGATGAATAAGACGGACACAGGAAAAGGACGTAGGCTGCCTGACTATCAACAAAATTGGAAAAACCTCACTGTCAGCCTGTGGTTTAAGATATCAGATGAATCATACCTGTCAGGTGAGACAGGGGGTCTGGTAAGTGATTCAGAATCCAAAGTTGGTAAAGCAGATGAGGCCATAGGAAGGGGAACCAAATCTGTCAAGGCCAGTAAGATGCAGTAAGGATGACCTTGCTCTTCAACCTGGCAGCTTTCTGCATGAATTTTGGAATTAGTGTAATTGGCAGGTAGGCATAAAGCAGAATGGGGGCCAATCGTGGAGTAGAGTATGCCTCAGTGATTCCCCCAGAGGGGAGATTAGGGCAAATTAGCCACTGCACTTGTTGTTTTGGGGAGAAGCAAGAAGATTGCAGCAAAGCTGTCCCCACTGACGCAAAATCACTTCTGTCACTTTAGTGTTGAGAGACCACTCGTGAGGTAGAAGAATGGACCTGCTCAACTTATCTGCTATCATGCTGGACTTCCCTGGAATGTGCGGTGCTGTGAGAAAACGGCTGGATGAGATCACTCATTGCCAAACTTTATGTGCTTCTTGACACAAGGGGTAAGACCTGGTTTTTCCTTGTTTGTTAATGTACCAAACTAATGACATACTGTCTGTTTGAATTGCAATTTTCCCGAAAGAAAGAGTATCTTAGAAGGCCTGCAACACTAAAAGCACTACTCTCATCTTTAGGACATTGATATGCAGATTGGTTTCTTTGGGGGACCAATTGCCTCAGACTGTTTCCCCAGGAAGTGCCCTCCACCCAATCAGGGATACGTCCATGGTCATTATAGCCTTGGATTAAGGGAGAATGAAAGGACAGCCTTCTAGAACTTGATCTAACTGAATCCATCACCAGAGGATCTCTTGCATATTTGAATGATTCTTATCTGAGCTTACATGCACTGTTAAAGAATCGACCATTGTGTTACTAGCATCCATTGGAGAATTCCCATATGAACTCTTGCTAGAGGAACTACAATTATGGCAGCTGACATTCACCCCAAGGCTTGAAGGATTAAGCGGGCAGAAATTTTGGTACTGTGAACAATTTTCCTGACCTAGAATCTAATAGTCTGTACTCTTGAGAGAGGGAGAGAAGCTGTCATTGATATCATGTTGAACACATCATCTTCTCCTTTCGGTTTTTCCTGTTAGGGGTTACCAAAGTGAAATAACGGTCTGCAGGATGATTGGGAGTGGAGTTTTACTGTGTCGAATTGCCAGCCTGGGGCCCAACCTTCCACATAAGGCACACACACAGACACACACACACACGCTCACACTCACACATACACACTCACACTTAAGGCCAATTTAGAGTATCCAGTCCACCTGCAGCATGTCTCTGGGATGCAGGAGAAAACCCATGCAACTGCAGGGAGGACATGCACACTCCGCAGAGAAGGAACTCAGCATCATGTTGAACACTACTCCTACGAATTCTAAGATTTGAGTTGGTTATAGCTGAGACTTCTCATAATTTATGGTTGTCCCTAGCTGTGAACCAATCTGAAGAATGCAATCTCTTGCGCTTGTTAGTAGATGCCTGGTCTTGGCAGTAATGAGCCAGTCGTCGATATACGGAAACATGCAGAATCCCTGCAATCTGAGTTGAGCTGCTACTACTGCCATGCAGTTGGTGAACACCCTGGGGGTTGTGGTGAGGCCAAATTACAGTGCTCTAAACTGACAATGACTACCTCCCAGCTGGAAGAGTAAATACCTCCTGGAGTGTCCATCTTTTTGTGACAGTACTTATCCTGAAGGTCTATCGAGCACATCCAGTCATCCTTCCCCAAGAAAGGTAGAATGGACTGAACTGTGACCATCTGAAACTTTCTACATCAGACCGACTTGTTCAAAATGCTGAGATCCAAAATTGGTTTCCAGTCCCATTTTCTTTGGCACTAAAAAGAATCTTGAGTAAGTTCTGGATTCCATCTGATCTGGTGGGGCCTCTTGGATTACTCTCTTTTTCTAGCAGCTTTTGTATTTCTAGTGCTGCTGCCTTCCTCTGACTGGATAAAACATTGGGAATTTTGCATACAGTTAGAGATGAAAGGGAAAAGGGAATTATATAACCTCTGGCAATAATCCTCTGCACCCAAGTATCCTTTTTATATATATCTAGCCAGTCTCTCTGGTGCAGGGATAGTCGACCAGCGACTGCCTCCAAGGTAGACAATCAGGCCTACTTTCAGGAGCACTGGTAGGGGTCTATCAGAGAAAGAATCTCTGGACCCCTGATTTTGCAGGCCTTCTTTGCCAAGGGGGCTAAGAAGTAACAAGAATTATTTAGCGGAACTGACAAATGTTAAAGTATTGCATTATAAGGGGAATCTCACAGAACAAGAAGAAGGTCTACTGCACAATGCTAAGCAGAAAATAAGGGATTACTGTGATAATATGCACGAGTTTAGAAAGATTGCTGTTAAGCAACTGTTTTTGATAATAACACTAGAGCACAAAAACTTTAGCACAATGATTCAGGCAACATGTCACCAAGCTTAGGGAGCCTATAACAAGGAAGGTAACAAGAGATCCTGTAGCGATATTAGCAATATTTCAGAAATTCTGTGAAAGTCTCTATAAAGCAGAGAAATATAGAAATCAAGAAAAGATACAAATGGAAATGTTTATGGAAGAATTAAATATACCAAGGTTAGAGGTAGACGGGGCACAATTACTAATGGTTGTGCTAGGAGGTGATGAGATAAAAACTGCGATGTATAACTAATCTACAGGAAAGTCCACAGGAATAGATGGTATTCCTATGGAAGTTTCAAAGCTAGGAGGGAAAAAACTGATAAAGAGCTGGAAGATTTTGTTTAACAGTATTTTAAGAAGAGAAGTACCAATATCCTGGAAGAAAGCAATACTAGCTGTAATACCTAAAGAGGGTAAAAATTCATCGTACCCAGCTTCACAAAGGCCCATTTCAATACTAAACCATGATTATAAAGTGTTCATGCCTATAATGACTAGAAGAATGACAAAAGTAATGACAAAATTGACAAATATGTATCAATGTGGTTTTGTGGAGGGGAGGTAAACATTTGACAACATTAACAGAACATTGATGATCCGTAGGGAAGAAGAATGTAAGAAAATACCATTGTTGTTGGTGAGTCTTGATGCAGAAAAAGCAGTTGACAGAGTAAGCTGCGACTTTATGAGCAGGGCAATGGAAGCATTTCCATTTCCTGAAAAAAATGTAAGGTTGATTAGGAGGATATATGAGGGATAGGAGGTAAAAATTAAAGTTGGTGGGGTCCTTTCTGATAACTTCTGCTTGAGGATAGAAACCAGGCAGGGGTGTCCTATTTCCTCTTTGTTATTTGCTTTACATTTACAAGCACTGGCAAAAAAATAAGGGACTCAGAAATTCAAGGATATAATTGGTATGGTAGTCAAGAAAAGCTGTCGCTATTTACAGATGATATTATTTAACACCTGACACAAGCAGAAAGAGACATTGCAGTGTTGTGGAACATTCTGGATGGTTTCAAATCTTTTCAGGATACAAAATTAATGAAGCTAAAAGAAAGGCAGTAACAATAAATTATGTACCCACACACAAATTGGTTCAGCAATATCCTTATTTATGAGGACATGATAAAATGAAGTATTTAGAGGTATGGATTAAAAATTATTCTGGTGTGGCAGCTAAGGATATGTGGGAAGAGACTAAATGAAAGATAATACAAAAACTGAGAAAATGGAAGTTTTGTTATATGTATATAGATAGTAAGAGACAAGCAATCAAAAGGTCAGGCATATTTTTATCAACCAGAAAATTTGTGGATAGCAATTAATAGAGCTGAAGTATGTTATCTGGGAGGGGAAGACAGCAAGAGTCAAGTGGGATAAACTGATTCTTCCAGCAGAACAGGGAGGATTGGGATTACTCAGTTTGAAGGGGTATTTAAGAGCTACACAGTTGAGGCTCCTACATATAGCACAAGCAGAAAACTATAATTCAAAGTGGAAAGGGATGATGTTGAAACAGGGGAGAAGCTCAAGAAACAAGGACAAACTGGGATTTTGGATGCAGGCCTTTAAGGAGAATAACATTAACCATACAGAATATTATATCCATTAAGTGGCAGAAAGTATTCTAAGATCTAAGCTAACATGGGAATGGAGAAAGGAGATTCTTCTGATAGGAATGACTACAGTTAGGGATATAGACAAAAGGCATGCGGAGGTCTGGAATTTATTGGAGAAAACTGGCAAAGGAACCAAGGTACTGGGAGCAAATAATCAGAGAGAGAAAGATGATAGAATTGGAAAATGCCAAGAATTTGTTTGGACTGCAGGTTAGAGACTGCCCTCCCTATCAAGGATTGATATTAGAGTATAGGCAAACAGAAATAAATAAATGAAAGATTGGCACTGGTAGAGTTTTTAGTAGAATCTAGAACAGAAGCTTCCATTAAAAAAGGAATAATTAGTACAGCATATAAAATATTGCACGATAACTATAAGTATCCATCACAGAAGGTTAGAAAAGATTGGGAAGAGAGATTGGATAAGCAATTCACAAAGAAACAATGGGAGGATATGTGTGTGTCTCCCAAATATGCAACAAAATCTAGAAGATTTAGGATTTTTGCTTGAAAATGTTTACACAGATATTTTTATACCCCAAGTAGGCTACAGATAATTCTTTGTCAGGTAGACAGCAAATGTTGGAGGTGTGATGGGGAAGACAGAGGTAATTGGGAACACATTTTGTGGGAGTGCAGTGAGTTGGCGGACTTTAAGGATTCCTTGCTGGATGCACTGTCACACTGTCGCACAGAGATGATTTTTATGAGCTGTGATACAGAATCGGAATTGCCTAGACATGGTAAGGCCTTGGTGTCTCTAATTATGGTGGCTGCCAAAAAGCGACTACTAGAAAGTGGAAATCAAAATCTAAACCAACTATATTAGAAGTAGTGAATATAGTAAGAGAGAAAAAACAACTGGAATAGAGATCTTTAGAAAAAGGTAGGACTACATATTAAAAAAAATGGGAATTGTCGGAACAATACATACAGGGGAGGAATGAGATTTAAAAGAAGACAGAACTTGAAATGAACTGTGTAATCTTTGACTGAAAATCAATGGGTAGATTATAAGTGATGTATAATGTTTGCAACTGCGAGTGTGTTAGTATGGTTTCTGATGTAAAATGCTTGCAACTAGGATTGTGTCTGTGTGGTTTGTTTTCATTTATATAAATGTATGATTGCTTATGTCGTAAGTGAATGTTTAATAAAGATGTTACTTGTTTAAAAAAGGGGCAAGAATTGACTAATTTATGTAATATTGGATAGGTTATATAATATTTAGCAATATATATGAAGAATAATGTTTATTAATTTTAACTTAATACAGTTTGATTACTTTTACATAAATGTAAATGTGCCTATGTCACAAGTGATAATTCAATAAAGGTGTTTAAAAAAAGAATGGGACAGGAACATTTTTTCTGCAGCTAGAATTTTGCCAAGCAACAGTGGTCCAAGTACATTAGCAGTATGAGTTTTGTGTCTTACAGTATTACTGATATGTAAAAGTTACTCTGGAATTTGTGTGTGCATTAGATAATGCATATAGCAAGAAGGGATTAGTGCAATAGCTCTGCAACATTCCTGGGGAAATAAAAACAATGCAAATATAAATACATTCCATTCTGCCACAAGTAAAATTCAGCATATATGTTGTACAAAATAGATATCCACAGGGCATGCAATACACTTATTAAAAATGATTTAAAAAAAATAACACAGGAGCAATGTGTTGTGGGTAAAAAATATTGTATTTGCAGTGGTATAAGTGGGAAGGAGAAGTCACATAACTTATGGTCTTAAGATAGAACATGAGTATATTAATTCAAAAATGTGTTAATGTGTTTTTAAGACCTTTTAATGAAATAAAATGAATCCAGATAATCAAGGTCATCGTGTAAACAATGTAAAGCTCCTTTGAGCAGAGACACCTAATATACGTGGGTAGTTGCCATAACTCTCAACTGTCCAGAATTTTACAGAAAGTCCAGATTTTTGCCTCATATTTTTGTTCTGTCTCTCATAAGATTTGTAGCTTTCAAGCAAATTGTTGAGGTCTGAATTAATCAAATAATAGCAGACATCTTGAGGTTTCAGACTTCATATTCTTCAGAAAATGCATATAAGTAGGAAAAAACTGCTAATCAAGCAACTTTCTATGTTTATAAGAGCAATATTTAAAATATGTCCATTATTTTGGGCCTTTGTCACCCCATTTTTTTGACTTAGCCACAGATTAGAAACCTGCACCAGTAACTATGTTGACAAAAAGTATAAGAAAACTGCTAAGCTACGTATACTCTAAGAGAATGCAGACTTCCTTCAGATTCACCTGGTCCCAATTCAAACAGATATTCTTTTCAGGGAAGTTGACATCTTAATTAATTAATCAACTACATTTAGATGGTTGTGAAAAAATTTTTTTGGAAACAACAAAAATCTGTGAAAATGTTTAACTACTATATCACATCATTGTGAATGCTTTATAGTGAAAAAAGAAGTTATGCACTTACCATAACGTTCCATGTTTGTTGCCCTTTGTCTCGCCTTCCTTCTTGCTGTGGGTTCAGAGCCAATCTTCGGCACCAACTTGGCCGTATACTATAGCTCGAGAGCTTTTACTGGTTCAAGGCTAGCCCCTATCCCAGCATGCCTAGCAGTAGTTACCCAGATCTCGTTTGTGATAACCCAACACTAGACTACATAAACAGACAAGAGATATATTCTACTTTACATATTCGATGACACCTACATATAAAGGTGTGATCACTCCGCAACAGTAATAGTAGTAGACTGATACTAACCATAAGGTATGGTATAAAGGAAACCCAGCCAGTATAGCCAATAAAAAAAGAAGTTATGTACTTACCATAATGCTCCATGTGAGTTGTTCATCTGCCTTCATTCTTTACTGATGGGTTCGGAGCCAATCCCTGGGCTCCAATACGGCCAACTGCAAAGATCGAGGTCTTCAAATAGCTCAAGGCCAAGTCACTATCCCATGATGCACCTGTGAATTACCTCAGATCTTGTTTGTTGCATATACTAATACCATACGTCATTGTTACATTCCTAGAGAAAAGGAAGAGAAGGTTTAAGTAACCAGGATGGATCCAGCATCTTCGTCATCTATCAGTCCAGAAGGGGGAAGGAGGGAGGTATGTAAGAATGATGGCGAGATGAACAGCTCACATGGAACGTTGTGGTAAGTACATAACTTCTTTATGTGAAGTTGTTCAATCTCGCCATTCATTCTTTACTGATGGGTAGCGTCCCAAGCACCATCAATCTCGGGTGGCTCACAGGAGTATATTTCTCAGAACTGTGGATCCAAAGGAAGCCCTGTCCCTGGAGGCCTTGTCAACTTTGTAATGAGTGATAAAGGTATGAGGTTTTGACCAAGTGGCTGCTGCACAAATGTTATTAATGGGAAGTCTGGCAGAAAAAGCCGATGATGTAGAAACTGCTCTGGTTGAGTAAGCTTTAATCTTGTGTTGTAAAGGCATATTGCCAACTGAATATGCAAAGGTGATACAATCAGATAACCATTTAGACAGTGTTGTTTTAGCCACTGGTCTCCCTTTTCTGGAGTCGGAGAATGAAACAAAAAGCTGGTCTGATTTCCTGAAATCTTTTGTTCTATCCAAATAAAATCTGAGCTGCCTGTGAACATCAAGTTTCTGCAGCATATACTCTAAATTGTTACAATGATTGGGTAAGAAAACGGGCAAATCAATAACTTGGTTGAGATTGGTTTCAGTGCAAACTTTGGGCAAGAATGAGGGATTTGTAAGTGAAACTCTGTCAGCATGAAATATCAAATAGGGAGGCTTGATGGATAAAGCCTCAAGCTCTGACACTCTGCGGGCAGAAGTGACAGCTACCAGAAAGATGGTCTTCCAAGACAAAAATTTGAGATCACAAGATGAAGCTGGTTCAAATGGCGGAAGAATTATATGTGAGAGCATAACATTTAGATTCCATGGAGAATAGGAAGATTTCACAGGTGGCCTACTATGAAAAGTCCCTTTGTGAAATGCTTTGGATAACTTGTGAGGCATGATATTCAAACCTTCAAATCCAAGATGAAAATTAGAGACAGCAGCCAACTGAACCCGAACTGCTGCTGCTGCAGCTCCTTTATTGAAAATCATAGCCAATAATTCTAATATGGAAGCCATAGGAGCTTGGTAAGGATCAATATTATTTTTGGAGGCCTATATAGAAAATTTCTTCCATTTGCTCAGATATAGTTTTCTGGTAGAAAATTTATGAGAGGAAAAAAGGATCTGTTTTGTCTCACTGGAAAGGTTATGGAACCTGGCTATGATGGGAACTGGAGCAGCCAAGCTGTCAGCTTCAGGGACTTCAAGAAAGGATAAAGATCCCCTGACGGATGAGTCAGAAGGTTTAGAACTGGGTCCAGGATCCAAGGATCCTCCATAAGATGAAGTCGAAGGAAGAGGAACCAAATTTGACGAGGTCAGTGAGGGGCTATAAGAATGATGATCCTTCCCAGAGATTTTGTTTTCTGTAGAACTTTGGGTATCAATGGGATTGGTGGAAACGCATAGCAGAGACCCGGAGGCCAATCGTGCATGAATGCATCCCTTGGGGCTTCTCCTGGAGAGGAAATCAGGGCAAAGTAGCTTCTGCATTTCATGTTCATGTGACTGGCAAAAAGGTTGCAGCAAGGCTGGCCCCACCTGTGGAATATCCTGTCCGCAACTTCTTTCTTGAGGGACCACTCGTGGGGCAACAAGATTGCCCTGCTCAGTTTGTCTATCACATTGGATCTCCCTGGGATGTGCGCTGCCAACAGAAAGCGCTGGGTGGAAACAGCCCACTGCCAAACTCTGAGAGCCTCTCGACAAAGGGGGTAAGACCTTGTTCCTCCTTGTTTGTTCAAATACCAGACCATCGACATGTTGTCTGTCTGAATCTCAATCGTACCCAAAGGAAGAGAGTCCTGAAAGTACTGCAACGCCAAAAGTACTGCTCTCATCTCTAGGACACTGATATGCAGATGTGTCTCTTGGTTGGTCCATGTGCCTTGGGAAGTCTTTCCCTGAAAATGCCCCACCCCCACCCTATCAGGGAAGCGTCCATGGTCACAGTGGCTGCTGTATGGGGTAGCACAATTGGGCATCCTATCGTGACATAAAGTAAGGTCAACCACCACTGAAGGTCCTACTTGCAAGAATTTGTGATCATTATAGTGTGATTCATGGGCAGCTCTTGGTAAGACCATTGAGTGAACAACAGCCATTGAAGAACCTGCATGTGCATCCGAGCTAGTGCTATGGCTAGAATTGCTGCTGCCAACATGCCTAATACTTTCAGAACTTCTGATGCTGG
This sequence comes from Protopterus annectens, assembly GCF_019279795.1. Taxonomy (NCBI): domain Eukaryota; kingdom Metazoa; phylum Chordata; order Ceratodontiformes; family Protopteridae; genus Protopterus; species Protopterus annectens. The sequence goes on from NC_056733.1 coordinate 1,299,013,726, forward strand.
TGCTTTGTCTTTTGATAACAGGATGCTGACATGCTGATGAATCAGAATGACTCTTTCCATTGGAAGTCTTAGAGTGGTGGTGTCCATCTTTGCCCCAATAAAAACGATATGCTGCAATGGTGACAAGGCAGATTTTTCCTAAGTTGAATGTAATGCCCATATGATTGCAGAGTGACAGAGTGGACTCCCTAGCCTGAATGATTTGATGCCTGATGGTGGCGGTAAGGAGCCAATAGTCTAGGTATGGAAACACCTGGAACCCTAGATGCCTCAGGTGAAACGTGACCACTGCCATGCATTTGGTAAACACTCTCGGGGCTGTAGTGAGACCAAAGGGCAGGGCTCAAAACTGGTAGTGATTGGCTCCCAGCCGGAAGCACAGGTGATCCCTGGTTAGTCTGGCCATTTTTATGTGGTAGTACGCATCCTTGAGATCTATCAAGCACATCCAATTGTCTTTCCCTAAAAAGGGAAGTATAGACTGAAGCGTGACCATCAAACTTCTCTTTATTTACGTATTGGTTTAGTCTGCTGAGGTCCAATATGGGTCTCCAGTCCCCCATCTTATTTGGAATCAAAAAGACTGTTGAGTAAGTTCCAGATCCTGTTTGGTCTGCTGGGACTGGGTGGATGACTCTTTTTGCTAACAACGTTTAGACCTCTATAGTTGCCTGTTCTCTGTAACTGGGTGAATGTCCGGGATTTTTCTTACAATTGGGGGGGGGGAGTGGCGGCCAATGGAATGAAATACCCACTGGAAATGATACTTTGCACCCAGCTGTCTTTTGTTATTTTGAGCCAAGCGTCTGGGTACAAAGATAAGCAACTCGTGACTGCCTCCAGAGCAGGACAGTCAGGCCACCTTTCAGGAGTGCTGGTAGGGCTTCCCAGAGAAGTGATATCTGTCACTCTGATGTTGCGGGCCCCCTCTGCCACGAGGGCAGCGTCTTTCATTATTAGTCCCTCCTCTGCCCCTGGAGGCGGGTTCACCACGTGTGTCCTGAAACGCTCCTTGGGCTTTTCAGGAACCACATTTTTCATCCCTGTTGACCTTTGGGATAGGGTCGGGTAGGGGTGGCAAAACGGACCCCGATGGCAGACAGAGTCTTTCCATCCTGTTCACACCTGGTTAAGGTTTCCTTCACTTTAGGCCCGAATAGACGAGCCATCGAAGGGAGTGTTCACGAAGGATGACTTGAAGAGCTCCGCAAAGAAAAGTACAGTTTTGTACCTACCATAAATGTAGATGTTCGAGGATCCACATTGCTGCAGTCCTAACACTTGGGGTAGTCCGCTGTCCAGTCGGCCCGAATACCAAAGTATATGGCTGACGTTGGTCAGGGCGCATTAGACTGACGTCAGTACGTCAGGGTACTAATGTGCATGACCGACGTCATATCCTCAGTCTTTTCTTGCCCCAGATGTCAGAAGACCCTGAAAAGATAAGGCCAAAAACCAAAAAACTCCCAAAATACCTGCACCAAAAAATATATATACAATATATACACAATCAGCAGAATATAACCTCACCTACACAACCACCCCTAAACACAGAGGGGAAGGAGGGAGGGTAAATTGGACTGCAGCAATGTGGATCCTCGAACATCTACATTTATGGTAGGTACAAAACTGTACTATGTTCTTCATTCCACATTGCTGCAGTCCTAACACTTGGGTAGAATCCCAAAGCAGAGGTAAGGGAGGCTGGCAAATCATAAAGAAGCAGGAGCTGTCAACATGCCCTGCAAAATAGCCGTGGCAAAACCAGCCCTAGATTTAGAGTAGAGAGGAAGGTGGTAATGCTTAGAGAAAGTATGCACTGAACTCCAAGTAGCTGCCTCCAAAATATCCTTAGTTGCCACCCCCCTTAGAAATGCTGTGGAAGTGGCAGTAGCCCTAGTGGAATGAGGCCTAATCCCAGCTGGAATCTCCTTGCCATGATGGGAATAACAAAAAGTAATGCAACACCCAATCCACCTAGAAATAGTTTGTTTTGACACAGGCTTGCCCTTTAAACTCAAAGCAAAAGAAACAAACAACTGCTGAGACTGCCTAAAATCCTTAGTCCTGCTCAAATAATAACGCAATAGCCTGTGTACATCTAAAGTGTGCAAAATCTTCTCCCCTTTATTTTGGGGATCTGCATAAAAGGTAGGCAAATGAATAGTTTGGTTTAAAGCCACACTAGAAACCACCTTAGGCATAAAGGAAGGATTAGTACGTAAAGATACCCTATCCTTATGAAAAATCAAAAAAGGCTCCACTGCCATAAGGGCCTGCAACTCAGAAACCCTTCTTGCAGAAGTAATGGCCAACAAAAAAGCAGTCTTCCATGACAAGTATTTCAATTCAGCAGTAGCCGCAGGCTCAAAAGGTTGTAGAGTAAGTTTCTCCAACACAAAATTGAGATCCCAAGCAGGAGTAGGAGCTCTTCGTGGGGGTCTTATATTCTTTGCCCCTCTGAGAAATTGCTTGAACAAAGGATGCGAAAACAATGGTGGGTCACAATCATAGTGAGCTGAAATTGCTGCAGCATGAATCTTAATGGAAGAGAAAGACAAACCTTTGTCCAGAAACTCAGTAAGATATTGAAGAGCCACACTCAAATTTGGCTCAGTAATCTCCAAATTGTTTGCTGCACTCCAAAACAAAAATCTCTTCCATTTTTCTGCGTACACTTTCCTTGTACTAGGTCTTCTGGCTTCCATAATCACATTTAAAACTTGTTGAGGAAGCTGAGACCTGCTATCTTTCAAAACAGAATATGCCAGGCTGTTAGATGTAGAGAGTGAAGCTTGACATTGAGCAGATGACCGTCCCTCTGAGACAACAGGTGTGGAATCAAGGGTAAAGGCCATGGAGGCTTCCTTACCAGACTCCTCAGTAATGGGTACCAGTGCTGCCGAGGCCAATCTGGAGCTATTAAAATCATCCTTGGCTTGTCTTGTCTGACCTTTAGAAGCACCTTTGGAAGAAGAGGCAGAGGTGGAAAGGCATACACATGAAGATTTTTCCAACTGAAAGAAAGAGCATCCACTTTCCAAGCTGTGTGATGAAATCCCTTCGTGCAGAACTTTGGCAGCTGGTGGTTTAGTGGAGAAGCGAACAGATCTATGTCTGGAGTTCCCCATGACACTGTCAATTTTTGAAATACATGAAGATCCAGTTTCCACTCGTGGGGATCCATGATTTGTCTGCTTAATACATCTGCTAAGGAGTTCTGTGCTCGGCAGAAACCTTGCCTGAAGAGTTAGTTGCAGACTGAGCGCAGTCTCCCATAAAATCATTGCTTGTCTGCACAATGGGTAAGAATGTGTTCCCCTTGTTTGTTGATGTACCACATGACAGTTGTGTTGTCTGTTAGAATCAACACCTGCCCTGGAAGAAGTAACTCCTTGAAAGCAATTAATGCAAACTGAACTGCTAACATCTCTTTCATGTTGATATGTAGATGCTGTAGTCTGGCAGGCCACTTGTCTTGTATCCACTTTCCATTTAGATGAGCTCCCCAAGCAATATCTGAGGCATCTGTCGTTAGAATCTGACTTGCCTCTGGCCGGGTCACAGAGAGTCCCTTGTTTAGGTGACATTCCTGAGCCCACCACAAAAATTCCGTTTGAATGCAAGGTATTATTCGAATGACAGTGTCCAAATCCTGGCAGTGCTGTGTCCACAGATTTTTGAGATACCATTGTAGCTTCCTCATATGCAGTTTGGCATTGGGAAGCACCAGAATACAAGATGCCATGAACCCTAAGGCTTGAAGGACTGTCCTTGCAGTCAGCCCGGACTGAAGAGATAGATGATGGAAGTAACTGGAAAGATTCTTTTGTTTGTCCGGGGTTAAAAAGGCCATCTGGGTTGCTGTATTCAGTCTCACACCCAGAAAGCACATGTCTTGAGAGGGTACTAGACTGGACTTTATTTCGTTCACAGAATACCCTAGGCATCTTAGCACTGCTATGACATATTCCAAATGCTGTAGAAGATCTTCTTTTTCTTGAGCCAGAATCAGGCAGTCGTCCAAGTAAGGATAGATTTGGATTCCTGTTAGCCTGAAGTAAGCTATCACTGGAGCCAGAACCTTTGTGAATACTCTGGGCAGTAGATAAGCCAAAGGGCAATGCAGAGAACTGATAATGAGAATTTCCAGCTCGAGCAGATACTTCCTGCAACTTAGTCTTATTGGCACATGAAGGTAAGCTTCCTTGAGATCTAAAGTTACCATCCAGTGATCTTTGCCCAGCAGAGGTAAAAGCTGTTGTAACGTCAACATTTTGAACTTGGGAATGTCCAGATAAGTGTTGAGGATAGATAAATCCAGAATTGGTCTCCACGTGTTCCCCTTCTTTGGTACTAGGAACAGGCGAGAATAAAATCCTAGGCCCCTTTCCGGCACAGGAACTGACTGAATGGCCCCTATTTGGAGCAACAGAGAAATTTGCTTGTGAGCCTCTGTTCGTTGAAGAGGAGGAATGTCTGGCATGCCTTTGAAAGGAGGCAAGGTATGGAAATAAAACCTGTAACCGTGGTGAATAATATCCAGAACCCATCTGTCTTGGGTAATTAAATCCCAATTTTCTTTGAAAAGAGACAGCCTTCCTCCCAAAGGTGCTGCCAGGCGAGAACGTACTGGCAGCTGAAAAGGCAGGTCATTGGGTCTGCTTACGAAGGACTGACCCCTGCCCTCACCAGAAGTCTGAGCAGGGGAACTCCTGTCCTAGGCCTAAAAGAACCCTGAGCTCTGCCCCTACCACGTCTAGACCTACCCCTAGACTGGGAATCATAAGCAGGATAAGTCCATCCCTTAGTAGGCCAATTTCTACTAAACTTCAGAGGCTGCACCTGCAAAAAATCTTTAACAGTTTGCATAGACTTAGCCTTGTCTTCCATTTTCTTCAAAACTGCTTCCACAGGCGAACCAAACAACACATCAGACTGTAAAGGAGCATCCAAAATCCTTGTCTTAACATGCTCAGCTAAATTCTGATCTCTCAGCCAGGCGTGCCTACGAAGAACAGAACCAGTGGCAGCCACCCTGGAGGAGGCCTGCACAGCATCAAAACCACACTGCAAGGAATGCTTACCCACCTGTTCAGACACATGAACTAAATCCTGCAACTCTTTACACTCAGTACCTTCAGCCAGAGCATCCAGCTTAGACTTCAACTGTGAAAGAAGATAATTCTGATATTTTAACATGTGAAACTGACAATTCAACGCCCTCATGGCTAAAGTGGAAGAAGTATACACTTTCTTTCCCCATCTATCCAAAGCCCTTGCCTCTTTATCAGGAGGGACAGGATTTTTAACAACTGAGGCCTTCACACCTTTAGGCCCCTGAGAGACAGTTTCGGGGTCTGCCCTAGGACTCTTAAAAAGATACTTATGAGCTTCAGGGACCCGATAATACCTATCGGGTTTAACTGAGGGCGGAGGCAAAGAATCAGGATGCAGGGAAGCCTCTGCAAACACAGCTTCCACCACATTCAAAACAGGAGGTATAGCTAAAGGCCTATGCTGGGGTAAAACAAGAATTCCCTAAGCCTTTTCCTGGAATCAGAGAAATCTTGACCTTCCCATTTAAAATGCTCCCTCATGGAATGCAGAGTCTCTGAAAATGAAAAATCCTCAGGAGGAGAAGCAGAAGGAGTAGAATCATCCACATCAGAATCAGAATAAGGAGGGTACTCCTGCAAGTCTTCAGCGAAGACTCAAGCCTCCGAGCATTGCTCAAAACTCTCAAACTCAGGTTCCACCCTAGGCCTCTTATCAGGAGGGGCATAGAACCCCTAATCATAGTAATCAAATCCTCTGCCATTTTAAGCATATGTTTCTTAGGCAAAGATCCTGAAGCACTAGGAGAAACCCCCAGAAGCTGAACTTGGCCTGCCCCTCAAAGAAGCCTTGGAAACTGAAGGGAGGCTCTAACCACCTTAGGAAGAGAGGGAAGAACAGCCACCTGAGAAGCCCCTCAGCCTGGCCTACTTCCTGAGAGGATACATCCTGTAACAGTAAAGTCTCTCCCTGAGACTCCAAAGAGACACCTGGCAAAACCTCCGGCTCCACTGAGCCTTCCAAAGAACCGACGTCTGGGACTGTCGGTTCCTCCACCTAGGCTTTGCTGCTTTATCTTTGCGTTTTTAGCGAAGCGGTGGAGCATCCAACGGCATTTTATAATTACAACGCTTTCCAAACACTAACCTGGCACAGTCTAACCTTCTCTTAATAGTGCGTTTGTTAAATCTAGCACAAGAGCGGCATCCAACAACGTCGTGCTCAGGCCCTAAACAAGGTATACACAAAGTATGGTAATCCCTATGAGGTATCTGTTTCCCACAAGAAATACAGTTATTCACTTTTTCTGACATCCGGTTAAATACTGAGGCAAGAAAAACCAAAATATTCTAGCGGGTACTTAGCCAACTTTGATTCGGTCTGAAACTCTGACTTCAGAAACTTTCAGAACGCCAACCTGCACTCGCAAAATTGCTTCTGCATCGGACCATGCAGCAAAAAAGACTGAGGATATGACGTCGGTCATGCGCATTAGTACCCTGACGTACTGACGTCAGTCTAATGCGCCCTGACCGACATCAGCCATATACTTTGGTATTCGGGCCGACTGGACAGCGGACTACCCCAAGTGTTAGGACTGCAGCAATGTGGAATGAAGAACATCACAAGCGTATCCAGGAATGTCTCCTAAGAGCGATTCCTGTACCCGCTGCCCTACTTGTTCCATCAGCTGCATAGAATATGAGATGCATGGATGAGTTGACAATAGAATTTAGGGTAGCAAGTTGGGCAGCAACTGTGTCAGAGACTCCTGCAGCTACTGTACCCTGAAGAGCATCTCCCAACTCCTTAAGGAGATCTCTTTGTAACCTAGTGAAATGGGTTAAGTAGTTCAGCGAATGGAGAGCAAAGGTCGCTGAACTGAACATGCACTTCCCATATCTATCCATAATCCTGGAATCTCTGTTAGAAGGATGGATAGACAAGGAAGACAGACATTTCCTTCTTGGTGGCCACCGCTACCACCATGGCATCAACTGGGACACCTTTCGTTAAATATGTTTTGTCAAGTGGGGCAGAAATAAATTTATTAGGCCTCCTAGGGACAAGCTCCATAGTTCCGGAGACTCCCATGCCCTTCGTGAGACCTGCTGCATCAGCTCATCGAAAGGCGGAGTCACCCAAGAGGTGGAGGGCTGAGACCCGAAAGCCTTCAGGAGAACTGACTCATCCTCAGTAGGGCTTTTGGACTGCCAGTCACCCCTCTCCCTAAGGATCTCAAGTATCTCAGCGAATGAGATATCTTCAGAGGGGGGACTGTAGGGACCCTTCTGATTCATCTAAGTCAGTATGCAATGTGAGAGACTCCTGTGGGGAGTCGAGGTGCTTCCTCTTGCACAATCTCTTCCTGGGAACCTCATCAATGGGAGCCTCTGGTGAGGATTCGGAAGAGCAGGGGCTACCCACTGGGGCTTCCTGAGGCTCTGGGTCTCTACGCTTAGTGAGGACGTGTGATGCAGAAGCAGACACGGGCACTTTTGGGAAGGAGGAGGGCAGACCCAAGGTAGAGGATGTCCTAGGAGACATGACGCTCCTCATGGCATCGAAAGCACCCCCTGCTCCGATGCGAAGGAGATTATGGATCCGAGGAAACCGTCGACACCCCTGGCATCGGAACAGTGGGCTCCGAGCCCAAGGTAGGAGCCGAGCTCATCTGAGCCGAGGCCCCGAGAGGCAAGGCTGGAACTGACAAATCAGTCCGACTGTCCTCCCTGCACCCGACCAGAGAGTATCGACTCCTAGAGTCCTCGATAGGCACCGAGGACGTCAGAGTACATAGAGCCGAAGACACTGGAGCAGGCATCAGCTCCGAGGGCTCCAGTAACATCAGGTCTGCCTCCTCCAGCTCTGAAGGACCAGTATGGCTCGGAGGAGGAATAGTAATAGTCGGTGCAATGGTTTTCGGCCTGAAGCCATTTGGGTCGAAGCTGATAACATTTTGGCTAATGCCGGTGCCGACAACAGCTTCTGTACCACATGATCCACATCCAGATCAGACAGACTGATATATGATCGAGATGGCCGTACTGAAGGTGGTACCGACTGAAGAATAGGACTCTTTAGCGTTTCGAAGACCGGTTCCAAGACTGGGACCAGCTCTGAAAGGAAAAGACTGTCGGCTCCGAGGGCAGTGGAGCCGAAGTCGATGACTTCTTTGATTTTTTTAAGTCCCATGTCTTGGAAGACTTTGAAGACCTACTGGAGCCATCCTGGTCACTCAAAGCTTCCTGAAATGAAGGCTTCAACAAGCCTCTATCAATCAGTTTCCTCTTCCTTTCCTGCAGGACCCTAGAGGAGAAGGAATGACAAATGGCACAATTGTCTTGTAAGCGCAGGCCCCCTAGACAATAAACACAGTTAACATGGCTGTCTGTAACTGACATGTTTTGACCACACTTAGGGCACTTTTTGAACCCAGACTCGGGGTGCTTATCTTGGTCAGCCATAGTAAAGTAAGAAATTATTTACTGCTACCACACCAAAAACTACAACAGTAAATTTTCACAGAATGGAAAAATAGCAGGTAAGTCTTAAAAAAGCAGGCTAAACCACACACACACACACACACACACACACACAATAATAATAATATCACACAAGCAGACTGTCAAAAAAGAGAACTGATGAGAAACAACAACCTTATCTAAATAAGAGTGTTCACTGTAAATTTAAACAGTACAAAACAAAAAACTCTTCACCGGTGCATTTATATCTTATTAGTAATTATATGCACATTTTTTAATATATATATTTTATCATGTTTACATCATCGTACATTTATATATTCATTTATTTACAATATTTAGTATTTACAATAGCTATTTAATTAACCATCTTATTTACTAATGTATATATTCATGTATTGATGTGTCAAAATTATTTATTTATTTATTTATATATTAAATATTTAAATGATTTAATTATTAATAATTCTTTAATAGTTTAGGAATAGAGGCTATATATTATACTTTAAAACAAGAATGAGTAACATAAGATTCAAATGTAGTATTCCTATTTAAAAGATTGTGGCCCTCCAGGTTTTTGATAAGTATATTTATTACTATCTTGAAATAAGTATCCATATTATATTCACAAGATATTTACTAGTATTTATTGCATTTTATCCTGTTTGAATTCTTATTATGTGTATTTATTGTGCTTTTCCGCATCAATTGATGCACACTTATTTGTTTATTTATTATTACTATTATTACTTGTTTTTAGCACCATGTTTCAGTCTTGGTCAATAGCTGTATTATTAGTCATGAATAACATTGCCTACTTTAAGACCATGAGATTTTTTGAATTGCCTGCATCAACCCTAGCATTCAATTAACTAAATAATTGAATAATTGAACAATTTATTTGTTTCATTTTGGCGCCTTTTTCCATTTCTTTGTATAAATAGAGGCTTTTAAATGTTATATGTACTGTCTGATGAAGCGTAGTGGTAACTACGCGAAAGCGCTTACAGTTAATAAAGGTTCTTTGCAAATTCTATACTGGATTTTTTACTGGAAAAGTGAAGTTGTCGGTTTGGCTTTGCCGGTTTGAATGCTTTGATGCTTATGAACTTTGAGTCATCCACAGAACTGCTCATTGCTTTTACAGCTTCGTGGTGAGAGAGCCTGGTTGTTTTCAACATTAAATTTAAACAGTAGTAACTGACTAAGCCTTATCTAAAAAAATACAAAAGGCTAGACAGATCAAGAATCTAATTACTACAACTATCTAAACAAATGTGACAAAGGTCACTAAATATCACATCAAGCTGAAAAAAAAGGGAAGCAATAAGCTTATCTATATGGACTAAGGTTTACTGCACTGAACCTTAAATAAACCCGAAGGCTAGACAGACCACACCTTAAACAACTACAAGTAAATAGGCCTAAGAGAGGCCAACTACAAATATATGAAAAAAACAGTAAACGGGAAGGGAAAAACACACTGAAAGCTATAAGAGCTTTATAAACAATCATAACTAACTACACTATCAAAAAACTTTTATAAGAATTTTAATGAAAAATGTTTCTTATCTTGCCCGAGCTAATTCAGAACCTCCGATCAGTTGCAGCGGCAAACTAGATCTGGGGTAATTCACAGGTGCATCATGAGCTAGAGACTTGGCCTCCAGCTATTTGAAGACCTCAAGCTTTGCAGTTGGTCGTATCGGAGCCGAGGGATCCGCTCCGAACCATCAGTAAAGAATGAACGGCGAGATTGAACAACTTCACATCAAGAGATTCCTCTCTATCCTCCAGGATGGGGAAAGGAGTGAGGGAAGCAAGAAGGAAGGCGAGATCAAGGACAACAAACATGGAACGTTATGGTGAGTACATAACTTCTTTATGTTATGTTGTCCATATCTTGCCTTCATTCTTGATGTTTGGGACAGCATCCCCAGCACCTGATTCTTGGGTGGCTCACTGGAAAAACTCTTCAGGACCGTGGAACCAAAAGATGCCCTGTTCCGGGAGGCCACATCTACTTTGTAATGAGTGATAAAGGTATGAGGATTAGCCCATGTAGCTGCTGCACAGATGGAATCCAAAGGCAATCTGGCTTGAAAGGCAATAGCAGTAGACAAGGCCCTTGTTGAGTGCCCTTTAATTTTTTATGGAAGTGTTTGTTTATGCAACTCGTAGACATGTTTTATAGTGGCTGAAAGCCACTTTGATAAAGTCACCTTCGAGACTGCACAACCTCTTTTATTGTCTGCAAAGGATATGAACAATTGATCAGATTTTCTAACATCCTTGGTCCTGTGTAAATAGAAATGTAACTGTCTATGAACATCCAATTGATGAAGCTTATACTCTGTCTTGTTGCCATGATTGGGGAAGAACACAGGAAGCTCTATGGATTGATTCAGATTGTAGTCAGAACATACCTTGGGAAAAAGTGGGGTTGGTTCTGAGAGAAACCCGATCTTTATGGAAAATCAAGTAAGGGGGACGAATAGATAAGGCCTGTAATTCTGAGACCTTTCTAGCTGAGGTGATTGCAACCAAGAAAAGGGACTTCCAAGTCAGAAATCTGAGCAGACAAGAAGCAGATGGTTTGAAGAGAGGAAGAATCAGTGTCTAAAACTAAATTTAGATTCCAGGGGAGAAGAGGTTCTCTTATTGGAGGTCTTAATAGGGAAGTACCTCTTAGAAAAGCCTTGCATAACCTATGGGATATGATAATGGAACCCATTTCTCCCATATGGAAATTTAAAATGGCAGCTAACTGAACTCGGATAGTAGTTGCAGCTGCTCCTTGGTCAAATGTTTTAGCGAGAAATTCAAGAATATTTGAAATGGGAGCAGTAAAGGGATCAACCTGATTTTTGCCTACCTAACAAGAGAACCTCTTCCATTTACTAGCATAAAGTCTCCTAGTAGTGGGCTTATGGGAGGAAATCAAAATGTGCTGAACTCCTGGGGAAATATCTGGAAGCCTGGCTAAGACTGGAAGTGGAGAAACCAAGCTTTGAGCTTGAGAGTTTGAATGGAAGGATGGAGAGCCCCCGACTGATGTCTCAAAAGATCTGGCACCGGGTCCAGGATCAACAGCTCCCCTTGCAGGTGAGGCCAAAGGAATGGGAACCATATCTGATGAGACCAGTAAAGAGCAATGAGGATTAACTTGCAACCCAATAACTGTGTTTTCTGAAGAACCTTGGGGATCACGGGAAAAGGTGGGAAGGCATAAAGCAGCCCCAGGGGCCAATCGTGAACAAGTGCGTCCCTGGGTGGCTGCCCTGGTGGTAGGACTAGGGCAAAGTAGCTGCTGCATTTGTTCTTGAGGGGTGTGGCAAAGAGATCGCAGCATGGCTGGCCCCATTTGAAAAAAATCAAGTCCGCAACTTCCTGCTTCAGGGACCACTCATGGGGCATCAGGATAGCCCAGCTGAGCTTATCCACTATCACGTTGGATTTCCCCAGGATGTGCGTTACAACCAAAAAGAGTTGGGAAGACATCATCCATTGCCAAACTCGTAGAGCCTCTCAACACAAAGGGTAAGACCTGGTTCCACCCTGTTCATTGATGTACCATACTACTTGACATATTGCCCGTTTGAATTGCTATAGTCCCTGTAGGTAATGAGTCCTGAAGTGCTTGCAACACCAGGAGCACTGCTCTCATCTCCAGGACATTGATGTGCAAGTGGTACTCGTTTTACTGCCAAGTGTCCCAGATAATGCCCCCCTCCACCCTATCTGGGAAGCGTCTGTGGACACTGTGGCTACAGGTTGGGGGGGGGTAGAAATGGCCTGCCTATTGTCACCATAGGGGAGTGAAGCCACCACCATCACTCCAGATCCCTTTTGCAGGATTCAGTGATCAGAATCTGATGTGACATGGGTAAATCCTGGAATGACCACTGTGCAAATAGAAGCCACTGCAGAATTCTCATGTGGAAGCGAGCCATAGGGACCAGAGTGACTACCACCGCCACAGAACCCAGGACCTTGAGGACAAATCTTACTTGAATCCTCTTTTGTGTGAACAGTATGACAACTTTGCGACGGACTGTTAATACTCTTTCTTGAGGCAGCTTTGCTATCATGGCCCTTGTGTCTAAATCTGCCCCTATAAAGGTAATATATTGACAAGGCAACAAGGCAGATTTTCGTAGTTTATGGTGATCCCAAGTTGAGAACAAGAGCGGATTGTGTATTCCCTTGCCCTGATTAGTAGATGCTCGGTGGTTGAAGTAAGGAGCCAGTCGTCTAGATATGGAAACACCCGGAATCCTTGACGCCTCAAGTGAGCCGCAACTACTGCCATGCATTTAGTGAAGACCCTGGGGGCTATGGTGAGACCAAAGGGCAGAGCGCTGAACTGATAGTGACTGGCTCCCAGCCAGAAGCGTAGATATCTCCTTGATCACGTGTTTATTTTTATATGGTAGTACGCATCCTGGACATCGATAGAGCACATCCAATTGTCCCTGTCCCAGAAAGGGAAGAATGGACTGCAGTGTTACCATCCGGAACTTTGTTTTCTTGACTGACTTGTTCAGCCTGCTTTGATCCAAAATGGGTCTCCAGCCCCATTTTCTTTGGAACTAAAAAGAACCTTGAGTAAGTTCCAGATCCGATTTGGTCTGGGTAGACTTCCTGGATGACTCTTTTTCTTAGCAACCTTTGAACCTCCAGGTTTGCTTGCTCCCGAAGACTGGGTGGAACATCTGGGATAGAGTATTGTCTTTTTGAAAGGGGAAGTGGTGAGAAGGGGATACTGTAACCTACGGATATTATGGATAGTACCCATGTATCTTCTGTGATTGCCTGCCAGGCTTTTGGGTACAAGGATAATCTCCCCCTGACTGTCTCTGGAGTCGGACAGTCGAGCCTCCCTTCAAGAGCACTGCAAGGGCCTAGCAGAGAAGGTATCTCTGTTGCCCTGGGTCTGTGGACCCTCCCTGCTGCGAGGTCAGCGTCTTCTGTTGTTATTTTCCTCCTCTGCCCCTGGGGGAAAATTCTCCACGTGTGTCTGGCGAAGTTCCCTGGGATTTCCAGAACCACATTTTTCCATTCTTCTGACCTTTAGGATAGGGCCTAGATGGAGAAGAAAAACATGCTCCCACGCCAGAGAGAGTTTTGCCATCCTGTTCACACCTGGTAAGAGTCTCTTTTACCTGAGGTCCGAACAGGGACGAGCCGTCAAAGGGGGCACTGGTAAAGGAAGACTTGAAGGGCTCTGCAAAATGACAAAGGTGCATCCAGGAGTGCCTGCATAAGGCTACCCCTATGCCTGCTGCCCTGCTTGCCCCATCAGCTGCATAAGAAATAAGCCGCATGGAGGAGTTAACCAATGAAGTCACGGTCGCGAGCTGAGAAGCCCCCTTGTCCGAGGCTCCCACAGCTATAGGATTCTGTAAGGTATCTCCTAACTCATTGAGGAGATCCCTTTGAAGCCTTGTAAAGTGGTTCAAATAGTTCAGTGACCAGAGTGTAAAGGTCGCTGAAGAAAACATACGCTAATTTTAGCTATCCATCCTATGAGACTCTTTATTCGGCGGATGGACAGATGAAGAAGTTTCTGCTAATTCCTTCTTGGTGGCTGCTGCCACCACCATAGCATCAACAGGAACACCTTTAGATAAGAAGAGCCTGTCTTCAGGGGCTGTAATGAATTTACTGGGCCTCTGCAGAACTGGTTCCATCGTGTCTGCAGAGGTCCAAGCCTTCCGACTCACTATATGCAATAGTGGGTCGAAAGGAGGAGATACCAAAGAGGTGGAGGGTCGGGAACCAAATGCATCCAGGTACACTGACTTGTCTTGAAAGGTGCAAGGGACATCCAGTCACCCCTCTGTCTAAGGATTTCTAAGATGTCTGAAAAGGAGACATCTTCAGAGGGGGACCGTGGCGACCCTTCTGAGTCATCCAAGTCTGAGTCTGATGTCAGTGACTCAGGGGAGGCCACATGCTTCCTCTTGCAAGTCCTCTTCCGAGGGACCTCCTCTGAGGGATGCTCATGGGAGGTTTCGGACGAGGTGGGATCGCCCAATGGGGCATCCTGGAGTATGGGTTCCCTACACTTGGGGTGGAGGGGAGGTTCCGAGGTGGACACTGGCACTGAGTGCAAAGGAGCCAATGGAGCCGAGGGTGGAGCTGTCTCAGCAGACAGCACGCTCATCACCTCGAAGGTATCGCGGTCCCGAACCGAAAGAATCTCCAGCTCCGAAGAAGCAGGAGACTTCCTCCGGATCTAGGGCGATGGCTCCGAGGCTGATGTAGGAGCTGAGCTGACCTGCGCCAAAGCTCTGAGAGGGAGAGTAGGGTCGTTCAAGGGTCCAATGCCACCCACCCCTTGGAGCCGATGAAGGAGCATCGGCCCCAAGATCCCTCAACAGAAGGGGGTATCAAGGAGATCGGAGTGGTAGTTGGAATCGAAAGACCAGAGGATGTTACTGGAACCGACGGTTCCACCACTATGACTTACATACACTCAGGCTCCGAACTCAGAGGAGTCAGAAGAGGAATCGAGACAGGTGTTTTTTGGACTGTCGGCACCATTTTCGTTTGGGTTAGGCCCGAAAGTATTTTGGCTAATGCTGGTGTCCTAAGAAGCCTCTTTACCACCCTCTCCACATCTTCATCCAAGAGGCTCCTGGATGACCGAGAGGAATGTGTTGAAGACTGGTGACTGCTTGCCACAGATTGCAGTATGGGAGAATGTTGAGCAAACAGTACCAGTTCCAAGGCAGGAGACCTGGAACGCTTATGGGACCTTACTGGCTCCTTAAACACTGATGGAGCTGTAGGTAAAGATGTCTTGTCAGAACCAAAAGTCGGGTCTGACTTAGCTCATGGTTTATCCTTATTCCTAGACGGGTCCGAACTCAGAGACAAAGAGGATGAAGGTTTGAATTCATCCGATTTTTTAGCTGGCTGAGTACCCTCCATGGCAGCATCAAAGGGGCTCTTTAGCAAACCTCGCAAGATTAGCTTGTTTCTTCTCTCCTGCAGGATTCGTGAACTAAAGGCATGGCAGACAGAGCACAAGTCCTGCAGGTGAAGAGGTCCTAAACAATATACACACCTCGTGTGCCCATCTGTAAGGGACATCTTTTGGTAACACGAGTCGCATTTTTTGAAGCCCGAAGGTTTAGAATCCTTGGCAGTATCCTTGGACATAATAGGAAACAGCACTATGTCTATAGACTGCTAGAAGAAGATTATGCAATAACACTATGAAGCACTCTGTATAGTTAGACAAAGAGAAAAAAAAAACTATAGCAATAACAGACAAGCAATATTCTATATATATATATATATATATATATATATTTTTTTTTTTTTTTTTTTAAACAGACAGAGAAAAAAGAGAAAGGGGGAGAGCCTCTAAGTTAAAAGGCGAACTCCCCACCTAAGGAAAGCCTCTAACTTAAACGGCAACTCCTTAAAAGCTAAAGGTAAGAAGGGGAAGAAGAACCCTCTAATTTAAATGGGTTTGAAAGAGGGTAAAGGCCAGAGAGAAAAAAACAATTAATGTACACAAAAAGCAAGTCACTCAGACAGGATAGGGATAGATAGAAGTGCTAAGGACAACTACCGTTAACAAATTAGCTAAGCTAAACTAGAAAATTTTTGCTCAAAATATAAGAGGAGAAAAAAATACTTTGCTTGAGCAGTATCTGCAATCTTGATGCAGCAAGCGGCAAATGAGATCTGGGTAACTACCACTAAGCATGCTGGGATAGGGGTTAGCCTTGAGCCAGTAAAAGCTCTCGAGCTATAGTATATGTCCGAGTCAGAGACGAAGATTGGCTCCAAACCCAAACAGCAAGAACGAAGGCGTGATATGGACAACATAACATCATGCGTTATGTTTTTAAAATGTATGATACTACACCAAATTCTTTCTTACACTAAAATTAGTTTATACACAGCATTCACAGAATAAGAAAGGTGTCATGTATATCTTGGTTATTCAAAAGTTAATTCTCGCTGGTAAAGTACATGTTTCAGAGCTCTGTGTAGAGCTTAAAATTAATATCCTATCCAGACTTGTTCTGAACCTCCTACTAACTTCTGCAGTGCACCTACAGCATAAAGGTCTTAGTTTTGAAAAATGTATCTGATATTCTTACTCCATGCAAACACAGATTACAGGAAATACTTTTTCGGCTCAGTAAAACAATAAATCTTTTCCACATAATTTATAGAAGGTACTTTCTTTCTATCAGGATACACCCACACAACCATGTACAAACACACACAAAAAAAAAAATCACACACACCTACAGTTACCATCACAAGAAAGGTATATATTTTTTTCATAGCTTAATGTGAAGACATCTTATGATATAACAATTTCTATTGCAGATCTCGAATTCCTACCAAACTGGCATTAGTTTTTAACTAAGAAAGCTTTGCAGCACAAACAATTTGTTAAGGTGTATGTTTCCTCTTTGAGATCAGAGGCAAGAAGATTGAAATGAAGTATGTAGTAGCATTCCCTGGCGATTTAATACACATAGAACTTGACGCCTGCGCATTTGAAAAGAACAAGTCTGTTAAGGCATATATGGCAATGACTGACAGAAAAAAATACTTCAAATTAATTATATGGGATTTCTGTGTATTACAGTGTACTATGTATGTCATTTTTTATCTATTATATTATTATGTTCTTTATCTCTTTTTTGTTTTACATTGTTCAAGAAAATGTGCACTTGCCTTCCAAGATGGCTGGACACTGATCAACAGTTTAATTTCAACTCTCCCAGTGTAAAAGCAGAAACTAAGAAATACCCTGTGAAATTGACATTCTGGGTAAAATGCAGTTACTGGCTAGTAAGTACACTGTCTGTATGCCAACAAAGAAGAAACTTAGACAGCCAGAAAGAAAATCAATCAGAAAAGGTGATAAGAAAACACTGAGAAGAATCCTGCAGCTGTTCAGAAAAGCAGTTCAAGCTTTAGCTTTAGTACAGGAAAAATTAATTAAATATACTCAGAGGTAATTCAAATAAATGAACCACTGAAGGAGCATATCAACCCAAATAACAAAAGGCTGGAAAAATAGAAGTAGTTTAGCTAGCTATTCAGATAAACTGATAAAACTGCAAAAACCAAAGACTGTAATGAAGAATAGGCTGTCTGAGTATGATGGAAATGAAACATTTAAAGGTACAATGGTAATCAGTTCAGTGAAAAATAAAGTTTAAAATTATGGGAAGTGAATAAGACAGAGCAGCATCCCTAGCAGCCTTAATACATTAATGGACGTAATAGAACATTGTACAATTTAGTTTTGTTTTGGAATAACCACTGGACTTTTTCTTATTGCTAAAAGTTAATGTTTTTGAAAGCATACAATCTCCTTTTCACATATGGAAGGGGAACAGAGATAAGAAAAGAACTGTCAACAATCAGTGTAAGTGGGAATACAGGTTGTAGCATGCGCTTTAGCATGGATAGCTTTAATTTTAGGTTAGATAATGCCCGTGGGTGAAGCTGTCGATTTGGGGAAATTGATCCTATCTGGAGGATTACATTTCAGTTTTTGAAGATGTACATACATTTGTATGTTTGTACTATGTTAATAGGGGATGGAGGTGTTTTGAAAATTTATTTAGTTTTTGTTTGAGGATTTTCATTAAAACAAACACTCTTGAAAACTGTGACACAGGTTCAAAGGATGGTGGAGAAGAAAAAATGTACAAAAGATCAACAAGCCAAACATTAGTGTGTG
Source organism: Protopterus annectens (assembly GCF_019279795.1). NCBI lineage: Eukaryota > Metazoa > Chordata > Ceratodontiformes > Protopteridae > Protopterus > Protopterus annectens. The sequence continues at coordinate 1,299,032,002 of NC_056733.1, forward strand.
CAAGTAACACAAAAGTTGGAAATATACATTCAAAAAACTGTCATGAAAAATACATGGGAAGAATAGCTTTTTATCATAATGGCTACACTATGCAGATTATCTTGGAATGTAAATAGCCATACAGGTTTAGACAAAGAGGAAAGAGTACTAAATTATATTTAAAAATGCAGAGTGCAAGTTGCAATGCTGCAGTATAGATACTTTGAAAGAAATGGACATGTGAGTTTGACAAATAAATTATTTCAGAATGGATATTCAGCAGAATATCAGTGACAAACAGTAACAATACTGATTGCTAGAGGGGCTCCAATAGTGACAGAAGTGGAAAAGTAGATTTGTGGTAGTAAGAGGTTACTGGCAAGGGAGAATGATTATGCTGGCATATATTGCACATTCCACTTAACCCTGCTAGTATGGAGCTTAAGAAATAATTAGCTTTCAACGGGGAATATTATTAAGAAGTGAGAACTGGAACTTGATTTGCAATAATGAGGATGTATCAGGGAGACATAGAAAGGAAAATATAGCGAAAAAGGTAGCTTTATAAGAAAATTCGTGACAGTATTTGGTATGGAAGATGCAAATTCAGTAGTAGGAAATCAGACATAATTTACATATTATTCCCAAAGGTACAATAACTAGGCTAGACCAGAAAGAAATTAGATTTCACAGGAATATTTGCATTTAATTAGAAGCTTTGCCACATATCCAATTACTCTTTCAGATCATGCAACAGTAAAAACTATGACAAAAATGCAGGGTAATGAAGTAAAAATGAGACATTGGCGCTTTCGAACCTCCATGTTAAAAAGAGAGGAGTCTAAGGAATGGGTACAGGAAATTATTCAAAAGCTATTAGGGAAGATAGAAATATCTACAGAGTTACAGCTAGTGTGTGGGATAAAATGAAAATTGTTTCAAATCAGGGTAGAAATAATATAGAAAGCAATATGATTAAGAAGTAATAGGAATTACTTAGTGGGCTGACAAAGGTTAAAGTATTACTGAATAAAGGGGAATGTGACAGAACAAGAAGAGGTGCAAATGCAGAGCGCTAAATAGAAAATAAGGCTCTGGAAAATATACATGTGTTTAGAAAGAATGTTGTTAAGCAAACTATTTTTGATAACTCCTGAGCACAAACATTTTTTAGCACAGCAACTTTGGCAGCAGAAAGAAAAAAAAATTCCCAAACTTAGGGAGCCTATAACAAGAAAAATAACTAGAGATCCTCTACAGGTTTTAGAGCTGTTTTGGAAATTTTTTGAAAATGTGTATAAAGTAGAGAAATGCAAAAATCAAGAAAGAGGACAAATGGAATCCGGCTTTCAGCAAGGAATATTACTTATAGGTGGGGATTGAAACTTGATCTCAAATAGTGAGGATGTATCAGGGAGACCCAGAAGGGAAAATATAACAAAACAGGGTAGATTTCTGAAGACATTTATGAAAATATAAAGTAAGGAAAATGTGAGTTCAAGTAGGTGATGCTCAACAATTAACAGTTAAGATAAGACTGCATGAGATAAAAATGGTGATCAATCTTCAAAAAAGTCTCTAGGAACAGATGGTACTCCTGTGGAAGTTTGGACTTTAGGAGTGAAGAAAGTTATAAGGATCTGGAAGATTTTGTTTAACAGTATTTTAAATGTAGTGGAAGCAGCAACATTTTGGAAGAAAGATGTGGTGGCTGTATCACCAATATAGACCCATCAGATCCAGCTTCAAAAAGACTCATTTTAATTTTAAACCATCCGTGATTACAAAGAGTTAATGTCTATACTTGCTAATCAAATGACAAAGGTGTTGCCAAAATATGGATCAAGATAGTTTTATGGGAGGCAAGCAAACATTTGACAATGTTAATAGAACAATGATGATCCAAAGGGAAGCAGAATGTAAGGAAATATCACTCTTGTTGCTGGTCTTTATGCAGACAGAGAATTTGACAAAGTAAGCTGGGATTTTATGACTAAGGCAATGGAAGCATTTGCATTCCCTGACACAATGAGGTTAATTAGGAGGATATATGAAGGATTGGAGGCAAGAATTAAAGTAGAAGGGTTGCTTGCTGATAAGATGTACTTGAACAGAGGAACCAGGATGCAGTGTACTCTTTCCCCATTTATTATTTGCTTTATATTTAGAGCCACTGGCAAAGAAAATAAGGGACTCAGAAATGCAAGGATGTAACTGATATGACAATCAAGAAATGTTGGTTTTACCCGCAGATGATATTATTTTTTACCTGATAACTCCAGAAAAAGACATCTCCGTGTTATGGAACATTTTGAGACAATTTCATGTCTTTTGGGGATATAAAATTAATAAAGATAAAACAAAGACTATAGCTGAAAATTATGCATCCACATACAAATTGGTTCAGCAATACCCTTATTTATGAAAGCACAACAAGATGAAGTATTTAGAAGTAGGGATTAAAATGCTTTTATTTGGCAGCTAAGGATATATTTGAAGAGACTACACAAAAGTTAATACCACAACTGAGAGACTGGAAGATATTGTTTATGGACAGCAAGATACAAGCAGTGAAAATGTTTTTAGTCCCTTTAATCAAATGACAAAGGTGTTGCCAAAATATGGATCAAGATAGTTTTATGGGAGGCAAGCAAACATTTGACAATGTTAATAGAACAATGATGATCCAAAGGGAAGCAGAATGTAAGGAAATATCACTCTTGTTGCTGGTCTTTATGCAGACAGAGAATTTGACAAAGTAAGCTGGGATTTTATGACTAAGGCAATGGAAGCATTTGCATTCCCTGACACAATGAGGTTAATTAGGAGGATATATGAAGGATTGGAGGCAAGAATTAAAGTAGAAGGGTTGCTTGCTGATAAGATGAATAATAACCCTCTGCTTGTGTTATGTATATGGGCCTTAACTGTGTCACTTTAAAGTATCCCTTCAAATCAGATAATCCTAAACTACCTTGTCCTATTGAAAGAATCAACTTATCCCACTTTGTCAAATTCTCTGTCTGCATAAAGACCAGCAACAAGAGTGATATTTCCTTACATTCTGCTTCCCTTTGGATCATCATTGTTCTATTAACATTGTCAAATGTTTGCTTGCCTCCCATAAAACTATCTTGATCCATATTTTGGCAACACCTTTGTCATTTGATTAAAGGGACTAAAAACATTTTCACTGCTTGTATCTTGCTGTCCATAAACAATATCTGTTTATCAACTAGAGGAGAATCTGGGAACAATAATTAATAAATAGTTGATGGAATTTATCAAGGAGGAGAACAGGGCACGAGTTAAGTGGGATAAGTTGATTCTTTCAATAGGACAAGGTAGTTTAGGATTATCTGATTTGAAGGGATACTTTAAAGTGACACAGTTAAGGCCCATATACATAACACAAGCAGAGGGTTATTATTCAAAATGTAAAGGGATAATGATAAAGCAGAGGGGATTTCAAGAAGTAAAGAGAGAGTAGGATTCTAGATGAAGATCCTTAAGGAGAATAACAACCACACAAAACATTATATTCATAAAGTAGTGGAGAGTATTCTAAGAACTAAGCCAACACAAGAATGGAGAAATGAGATTTTGCCAAAATGGATGACTCCAAGTAGGGGTACAGAAAATAGGCAAAAGGTAGCTGGAATGTTATGCAGACAACTGGCAAAGAAACCAAGGTATTGAGAGCAAAGAGCTACAGAGTGAAATGCAACAGAGTGGGATGAGGCCAAAAAGACATTTGGACTGCAGGCTAGAGAATGTGTTCCCTACCAGGGATTGATAACACAGTATAGGCAAAGAGAAATGGATAGAGGAATCTTAAGTGAAAGGCCTGCTCTGGCGTTTTTTATTTTAAGTTGAATCTAGAACAGAAGCTGCTGTTAAAAAAGTGATAACTGGTTGGGCATAATATACTGCATGTAATCGATCAGAGGACGTTAGAAAAGATTGAGAGGAGAGACTGAAAAAACAATTTACAAGAAAACAATCAGAGGGCATATGTATGGCTCCCAAGTATGCAAAAAAGTCCAGAAAGTTTACAGTCTTTGCTTGGAAGCATTAACATAGGTATTTCTATACCCCAAGCAGACTTCACAAAATTTTCCCTCAGGCAGACAGCAAATATTGGAGGTGTGATGGGAAGAGACAGTTAACAGGGAACATGTGTTTTGCGAATGTAATGAGTTGGCAGATTTTAATAATTCCCTACACAATACTCCATTAAAAATACTGGGTGAGCAATTGGCTATAAAAAAGGTTATATACTCACCAAAATGTTCCATCTCTGTTGTCCATTTTCATTCTTTCTCAACTATTGGGTACAGATCTGATCTTTGGATCCGACCTGGCCATTTCTTTTAGCTTATGCAATACTGAAAACTCTCAAACTCATCCCTTTACCCATAATTCCCTAGTGACCTAACATACTTTAGATCTTGTTTGCTGCCCCTTATACCTACAAAGCAATAGGAAAAATAAAATAAAATCTGGGACTAAAACAAAAGGAACAGTAGTTTCTACAGCATCTTTCAATCCTTCCAAGAGTCAAAGAAGGAGGGAGATGGTGGGAGGGAAGTTGAGGAATAATGAAAATGGACAACACAGAAGGGACATTTTAGTGAGTACATAACTTCTTTTATCTGATGTTGTCATTTTCATTCATTCTTCAACTGTTGGGACATAGTCCCCAGCTACCTAAATCCTGGAAGGACATTCCTAAGTACCGCTGAGCCAAATGCAGCTCTTCCTCTAGAGACCAGATCCAATTTCTATTGAGCAATAATGGTATGAGGATTAGCCAAGTTGCAGCTGCAGACATATTATTCAAGGAAGCTCTAGACAAAAAGACTGCAAAAGTTGTCATCAATCTGGTGGAATGTCTTTTGGTTGTTTTGATAAATGCAAACCCAGTTTTTCATATACAAAAGTAATACAATCAGATAACCATTTGGTTAAAGTCACTTTAGAAACTGTTTGGCAACTGTCTTAGAACATCCAAAAGGTATAACATCTTTTGTTTGAGAAATGGAAAGAAGACAATAAATTGTTTAATATTAGATTCTGACACCATCTTAGGAAGAAAGGAAGGATTAATCTGTAAGAATATACTCTATCCTTATGAAAAATCAAATAAGGAGATTAAGATGATAAGGCTTGTAATTGTGACACTCTTCTGGCAGAGGCAATATCCACTAAAAAAGAAGTTTTGTCTTACCATAACGTTCCATCTGAGTTGTCGATCTTCACTTATCCTTGACTGTGGGTTCGGTTCCAATAATCAGAACCAACTCGGCCATTATTCCAACTCGTGCCCTCCAAAACTCTCAAGTTAAGCTTTACCCATAATGCTCATTACATGATTACCTCAGATCAAGTTTGCATAAAATAGTGACAGACAGGAAGAAACAGAACAGAGACCATATCTGTATTCCTAAAAGGACAGACCAAAGACCATATCTGTATTCCTAAAAGGGAAAGCCAATCTTTTGGGAAAGATCCATTCTACCAGGAAAGCAAAGGGCAAGGGGAAGGAGGGTGGGGATGTCAAGGATAAGTGAAGATTAACAACACAAATGGAACACTGTGTTAAGACATAACTTCTTTAACTGATGATGGCAATCTTCACTTAATGCTTGACTGTGGGACAGAGTCCCCAGCTACCTAACTCCTGGGAGGTCTCACGGAAAAATACTTCTGAGTACCATTGAGCCAGATGACACTCGTTCCCTAGAGACCAGATCCAGCTTGTAATGAGTAACAAAGGTATGAGGGGATGCCCAGGTAGCCGTTGCACAAATATCATCAAAAGAAGCTCTGGAAAGAAAGACTGCAGAAGTGGCTACTGCCCTTGTTGAATGTGCATTAACAGGTCCCAGTATTTGCACTTTCTTTTTCTTATAAATCAAAGTTGTACAGTCTTTAAGCTACTTCGATAGAGTAACTTTAGAAACAGGTTTTCCCATAGTAGCAGAATGGAAGGAAACAAACAACTGGTGCAATTTTCTGATTTCCTTTGTTCTGTGAAGGTAAAAACACAATTGTCTATGCACATATAGTAAATGTAGACAATATTCATCCTTGTTTGAGAAGCTGGGGTAGAAAACTGGAAGCTGAATAGTCTGGTTGATACTGGTTTCAGGCACTATCTTTGGTAGAAAAGAAGGATTTCTTCTCAAGGAAACACTGTCTTTATAGAAAGCAAGGTATGGAGGTTTGCAAGATAAAGTCAGTAGTTCAGATATCCTCCTTGTGGAAGTAACAGCTATCAGCAATAATGTTTTCCGGGGTAAAAATTTCAGATCACAAGTTGCAGAAGGTTCAAAAGGCGAACTAATTACAGACTGAAGTACCAGATTCAAGTCCCAAGGTGCAGAAGGATCTTTGTGTGGGGGTCTGAGCATCAAATTCATTTTAGAAAGGCTTTGCAAAGTTTGTGGGACATTAATGTTGTGTCATTCAACCATTATGAAAATTTGAGATTGAAACTAGATGTACTCATATGGTCGAGGCAAATGTGGCTGCTTCAAAAAGCTATGTTAAAAACTCCAGGACTTTATCAGTTGGTGCTGAAAAAGGATCAAGATTAGTCCCTGAAGCCCATTTTGAAAATGTTTGCCATTTGCTAAGTACAACCTTCTACTCGAAGGTTTGTGGCATGCTAAAACGATTCTTTGAACTGGGGAAATGAGAGCAGAATGCCTGGCGATCATTGGAGCTGGAGATGGCAGACAGTGAGCTTGGGATTTTGAAAATTCGGATGAACTAGTGCATCTGGACAGGACAAAAGGTCTGGATCTGTGCCCGGTGTCCAAGGTTTCCGAATTAGATGAGACCAAAGAAAGGGAAACAACACCTGATGAGGACAGAATGGGGCAATGAGAAATATTTTGTTCTTTGACCTGTTGGCTGTCTTTAGAAACTGGGATATGAAAAGAATCAGGGGAAAGGCATACAACAGACTGGAGGGGGGGGGCCAATCGTGAAGGACAGTGTCTCTCACTGACTCCCCCAGAGGGAGAATTAGGGCAAAGTAGCTGTTGCACTTGTTGTTCAGGGGAATGCAAAGAGATAGAAGCAGGGCTGGCCCAGTGGCAGAATACCTTGGTTTACCTTTGATATGTTGAAGTGCAACTTGTCGAAAGACAGTTGCACGAAATGACGTTTTCAAGATCACAGTTAGTGGAATACAAATGGATCAAACGTGCAAAGAGCGAATGCACATTGACATTCGTTCATCGCAGATTTGGCATTGTGGGTGCAGAGTGCACTATACTGGGGATCGGGAAATGGATCCCTTCTCCACTGTAGTGTGCCCTGGGAGTTAGAATATTAAAGTAGGGGGGAGTGGGGGTGCAGGGGGGCTTGCCCCCCTGCATTACAGTGTGTTTTCGATATCTGAGTTCGAAACTCAGCAAATCTGCTTTTCGATTTGCTGAGTTTCGAACTTCAGTGCAGTTCGGAATGACAGTTTTCGTCATTTCGGTTCACACAAAGGGCTCTTCGGCAGGTTGATTTTCAACCTTTCAAAGGTAAACCAATATCTCTTCAGCCACCAACAGATTGAGAGACTACTCATGAGGCTTTAGGATGGTCCTGCGCAATTTGTCCACAATAATGTTGGAGCTCCCTGGAATATGCATTGGAATTAGAAAATGGTTAGGTGACATTGTCCATTGCCATACTCTGAGTGCTTCTCAGCAAAGAGGGTTAAGATCTGGTTCCCCCTTGCTTACTGATGTACCAGACTACTGACATGTTGTCTGCTTGAACAGCAATCGTTCCCAAGGGGAGGGTTTCTTGAAATGCCTGCAGCACTAAGTGCACTGCCCTCATCTGTAGAAAACTGATGTGCAAATTGGCCTCTTGCTGGGACCAAGGGCCTTGGACTGTCTTTCCCAAATAATGCCCCCCCTCCACCCTATGTGGCACGGGTCCATGGGCACTATTGCTTAGGGTTGAAGAGGGACAAAGGGCCTGCCTGACAAAATTTTGTTGGAGTGAAGCTACCAACAAAGATCTGTCTTGCACAAGTTGGTGATTAATACCAGATGGGACACTGGCTGATTCAGTAAGGACCACTGGGACTCCAAAAGGCTTTGAGGAATCCACATGTGATAACTTGCAAGGGGAACTAGAGTGATGGAGGCTGACATTGATCTTAGAGTTTGTAGCAACAGCCTTGCAGTCACCTTTTTGCTGTGAATAATCTGACTGACTTGCGATCTTATTCATTGAATTCTTTCTGGGGAAATAGATGCAATGCCGGTGTTTGTGTTTAGCATCGCTCCTATGAATTCCAACTATTGTGTTGGCTCTAGATGGGATTTTTCATACTTTATAGTGATTCCCAACGAGGAACAAGTTTGAAGAATGTAGTCTCTTGTTTCTAAGAGTAGATGCCTGGTAGGAGCAGTGTGGAGCCTGTCATCTAGGTACGGAAACGCACAGAATCCTTACAGTCTGAAGTGAGCTGCTACCACTGCCATGCATTTAGTGAACACCCTGGGGCTGTGGTGAGACCAAAGGCAGGGCCCTGAACTGATAATGGCTGGCTCCCAGTCGGAAATGCAGGAATCTTCTGGATCGTTTGTCCATTTTTACATGGTAATACACATCCTGAAGATCCACTGAGCACATCCAATAGTTTTTTTTTCCAAGAACAGAAGAATAGAATGAACCATGACCATCCAGAATTTGGTTTGTTAAACTGATTTATTCAACTGACTGAGATCCAAATTTGGTCATCAGTCCCCTGTTTTTTTTTCTGGCACTAAAAATAATCTTGAATAAACTCTGGATCCTATCAAGTCTGGTGGGACTGCTTGGATGACTCTTTTTGTTGAGCAGTTTTTGAACTTCTAAGACTGCTGCATCCCTGTGACTGGGTGAAATGTCTGGGATTTTCTTCGATTTTCTGGGTTTGTCTGGGAAAGGGATATTGTAACCTCTGGTTATTATCCTCTGCACCCAACTGTCTGTTGTTATCTTGAGCAAAGTAGGTAGGTGCAGAGATAATTGTCCCCTGACTACCTCCATAGGATGGCAATCAGGCCTCCTTTCAGGAAGAGTGATAAGAGTTACCAGGGAAAGTATCCCTAGAACTCTGATTTTGTGGGCCACCTCTGCCTCGTGCATGACATCTTCCATTGTTACTCCTCCGTCTGCCTGGGGAAAGTCGTTGCCATGCGAGTCTTGGAAAGGCCCTTGAGAGTTTTTGAACCATAGCTTCTCACTTCTCTGGTACCTACAGTAAAACCGTTGAGGAGTGGAAAACTGTATGTCCCTAGCAGAAAGCTTTTTTCCATCCTTCTCACATCTGGCCAGGGTGTCTTTAACTTTGGGACTCGTCAAATGAAGCACTGATGAAAGAAGACTTAAATGGTTCCACAAATTCACATAAGCACATCCAGGCATGTCTCTTAATGGCTACGCCCGAACCTGCTGCCCTCGTCATCCCTTCGGCTGTGTGAGCAATCAGCCTCATGGACAAGTTGCAAACATTAATCTAGGGTTGCCATCTGAGAAGTTACCTTGTCTCTAACCCCTTCAGCTACTGCTCCTGTCAGAGTAGCTGATTGTTCTTTTATCAGATATTGCTGAAGTCTCGTGAAATGTGCCATGTAATTCAAGGACCTTAATGCGAAGGCCGATGAAGTATATACGCGCTTCTTGAATCTATCCTTCATCATAGACTTTTTATTAGGAGGATGGATAGTAGGACTTTCATCAGCAAGTTCCTTTCTGGTGGCTGCCACTACCACCATGGCATCTACTGGTATTCCTTTCGCCCAATGCTGCTGATCTGGAGGAGTTGACAAAATATGGTCTGGTCTTTTTGGGATTGGCTCGATAGAATCAGGTATCTTCCAAGCCCACTGTGCAATCATTTTAAACAGATAGTCAATGGGTGGAGAGATCCAGGTGGTAGACGGCCTGGCAAGGAAAGCCTCTAAGTATCCCAATTTCTCTGAGGAAGGTTGAAGGGAAGTCCAGCCACCCCTCTATTTCAGGATCTCTAGAATATCTCAGAAAGAGACATCTTCCAGGGGTGACCTTAGGGAACCTTCCACTTCATCGAAATCAGTATCTTCAGTGAAAGACTCTTCAGGGGAATTTAAGTGCTTCCTCTTCAGGGGTACCTCTTTTGTGGGATGGGCCAGAGAGGTATCTGAAGAGGACATGACCACAATGGTTGGATCCTGAGGCTTCAGCACCTTCTGTCCCAAGGTAGAGGCTGGAGGAAGCTCCGGGTGAGGAGAAGGGCAGGGCTACTGATCCAACGAAATTGGTGTCGATTGAATGCCCGCAGTGGACATTGCCCTCTACATGGCTTGGAAGAAAAGGAAGAAAGAAAGAAAGGTACCAACAATGGTACAAAGAATTACCTTAATGGTAAGAGAGAGAGAAAATACCAACGATGGTATGGACAAGAAAAAACACCACTCATGTTAAGGAAAGAAAGCAGGAAGAGAGGAGCTGGGTATAATAAGAGGAGAAAGAAGTCACTAAAGCGGTGATTAAAAGAGAAATTTCACTTACAACAAAGTAAAAATAGTTTGATTGAGAGCTGATTTGATAGATGCGTATGGCACTGAAAGCGGCAAATGAGATGTGAGGTAACCCTGTGAGGATCATTATGGGTAAAACTTAGCTCAAGAGTTTTGAAGGGAGCAAGCTGGAGTAACAGCTGAGTCAGTTCCAATATATGGAACCGAACCCACAGTCAAGGATTAAGTGAAGATTGGTAACATCAGAAAAGATAGTTTTTGAGGTGAAGAATTTGAGTTCACACTTAGCTAATGGTTCAAAGAGAGGTGTTAAAGTTTGGAAAACAATGTTTAAATCTCAGGAAGGAGTGGTGTCTTTTTAATTGTTGTCTAAGTAGAAAAGTTCTTTTTAAAAGGCCTTGCAAAGTTTGGGGGATGCTAAGTTTGAGTTATTTACTCCAATGTGAAAATTTGAAATGACAGCTAATTGTACTTTTACAGCAGAAGAGCTAGCATCTTCACCAAAAATGTAGCTAAAAAGTCAAGAACCTTAGGAATCAGTACTGAAAAGGGGTCTAAATTATTTTGCTCTGTTCAAACAACAAATCTTTTCCATTTACTTTTTTAAAGTTTCCTGCTGACAGTTTTGTGGGATGATAAAAGAATATTATAAAAGAGATAAAAGAAATGGAAGAGGAATCTTTAGAAAATGGAATGGGCAAACTGAAGAGAAATAAACAGAAATTTTGGGAACAATGCACACTTAATAATGTTCAGGAGGAGGAGGAATGAGATTTTAAGGGAAGGCAGGAATTCAGCAATTTATGTAATGTTTGACTGATGATAATTACAAAACAGAAAAAATATGTGATATATCATGTATGTAAATGGAAATGCTAATATGGTTTATTTTCTTTTTCTGTTACTGTAGAAATATAAAAACAGCCAACATCTCCGACCACCATCAAGAGTTTTATTATACAATAATCCTGAGCACTTTTGTCCTTTCACCAAGACTTCATCAGAGTAACAGGACGGATACAGAAAAACTACCACTGATATAGCAATGAGCAATTACCCCTTCAATCACAAAGGAAACACATTTAATAAGTCTATTAACTAGCAACTAAAAAACATTAATTGTACCAATGCTGGTCTAAGCGATGCATGCGTATAACCTAAAAATATTTTCTCTAATTAGAGGCTCTGCTGGAGTTCCCTCTGTTTGGGTAATGTATGACCTCCTTGTGACCATGTGGGTTTTCTCCAGATGCTCCACTTTTCCTCTGCCTCTCAAGGCCTTGTAATAGATGTGTATGCAAGTGAGTAAGTGACTGTGTGTTCTACAACAGATCAGTACCCTGTCTCAATGTCTTTTGCACCTAATGGCTATCAAACAGGCAATGGTGTCACTGCAATACAATAAGGGGTAAAACTGGTTTAAAAATGGGTGCATGGAGATAAGTTAAACTAGGTTCTTGGCTTGGAAATGTGACCATAAGTTCAATATCTACTCCTTTTATTTATTATTTATTTATTTATTTACATTTGTTGACCGGGAGTGTCCGACTGGACATAGGTCCATTTTCAGCGGAGGCTCGGGGAGAAAAGCTCCACAGTTACAATAAACAGACAGTAGTTACATTGTATTACATAGCGATTAACAATTTAACATAGCAATTACTTACAACATATTTACAGATGAAGAACATAGTATATCAGTAGACAACTAGAATCTTTATCTGTGAAGTACTTAACAGACATTAACAAATGTTACAATAAGAAGTTCCTGCTATATAATAAATACTAGGCTTATGAGCATCTGAGCTTGCTATAATCAAGGTAGTTAGTGGAGTGGAAAGAAAGGTAGTGGTTGGATGGGGTGGATGATATTAGAGTGGGAGTTGCAAGGGCATAGCCAGCATGTTTTTAGGTGCACTTTTAGTAAAGTTTTGAAGTGGGTGCATGATGGTATGGAGGTAATTGTGGGTGGAAGGGAGTTCCATAATTTGGCTATGGTGCAAGAGAATAGTGCTTCACCAGCAGAATTATTGGCTTTAGTGATCTGCAAGTGATTTTTGTTGCTGGATCTTAGTGGTCTGGTGGTGCGATAGGGTTGGAGTAGATTCTGGAGGGATGGGACATTTAGAGGATGGTTTACTAGTTTGTGGGCGAGTGAGAGTTGATACCACTGAAGGAGGTGAGGGAGTTCAAGCCAGCCCAGTTCAGCAAGTGAGAGACAGTGATGACTACGGTAGGATGCCCCTGTGGCGAATTTGGCGATTTTGTTGTAGCAGGTCTCTAGCTTGTTTAGATCGCATTGCCTTAGGTTGGTATATATTGGAGAGGCATAAAGTAGGGTGGAGATAAGGTGGGAATTTGCTACTGAAATCTTTGCTGCTTTGGTGAGAAATTGCTTATTTCTGTATAACGCTCCTAGTTTTTTGTGGACTTTTTTTATGGTCATGGATATGTGAATGTCAAATTTTAGTTTATTGTCTATTTCCACTCCTAGCAATTTGGTGTGTTCAGTTGGGTATATAGTGGTGTTGTCTTTTGCTGTGATGTTAAAGTGAGAGTTGTTTTGAGTATGTTTGGTGGGTTGGAAGATGAGTAGTTTAGTTTTGTTTGGGTTGAGTATTAATTGGACATCAGATAACCAAGTTTCATCAGAGGAAAAGGCTTCCTGTGTGACTTTTTGCAGTCTGGGTAGGGACTGGGCTGAGCAGATGATGGTTGAGTCATCTGCGTATTGTATGAGTGTGCCATGTTTATTGGTGTAAACAGAGAAGAGTAGGGGTCCAAGGATGGATCCTTGGGGAACCCCTATGGAGACAGGTAGTTGGGGAGATATGTCATTCTGCCATACAACAGATTGTTGGCGGTCAGACAGGTAACTCTGAAACCAGTTGGTGACTGACTGAGAGAAGGATAGGTTATTGAGGACAGAGATACGTTGCTTGTGTGGGACCATGTCAAATGCTTTAGATAGGTCTAGGAAAGTAGCAGAGGAGAGATAGCCATTGTTTTTATGCTGAAGGATAGTGTTAGTAAAGGAGAGTAAGGTAGTGGTGGTGCTATGGTTTGGTCGGAAACCATGCTGAGTACTGGAAAGGAGGTTGTTAGTAAGGAGGTAGTCTGAGACCTGAGAGTGTATGCATCTCTCTAGTATTTTGGAGAGTGGAGAGAGAATAGCTATGGGGTGGTAACTGGTTAGTTCTGTAGAGGGTCCGCCTTTGTGGAGGGGAATTATATATAATACTTTCCACAGTGTGGGAACGTAACTTTCTGACAGAGATCGGTTAATCAAGATAGATACTGGGTAGGCCAGAGCATCAGCTGCGATTTCTAGGTATTCACTTGGGAGGTTGTCTGCTGCTAATTTGGTGGGTTTAAGTGTAGTTAAGAGTTTTTTTATGTTGGAGGTAGGTACAGGAGAAAAAGAGAAGGTAGTGGGGAGATTACTAGTTGAAGGTGTGGGTTGGAGGGGAGGGGGGTTGTGTTGTTTAGCTAGTGATAGTATGGTTTGGGTGAAGTGTGCGTTGAATGAGGTAGCAATATTTTCTGAGGAGAGAGGGATGTTAGGAGGAGGGGTACTGACTTTACCTGGGTGGAGTATGGAGTTTATGCAGGACCTGAATTGTTTGGGGCTGTGTTGTGAGGAGTCTAGGGCAGACTGGTAGTATTGGAATTTGTCCTGTTTTGTTAGCTTTTTGACTCTATTGTGTAGTTCTAGGAATTTCTGTCTAGTTGAGGGGGTTTTAGTTTTACGCCTGTGCTCCCAGGCTTTATCCCTGTTTTTCATTTCTGACTTGGTGTTTTTCTGTAGCCATGGGGAGGGTTGTGCTTTGGTTCTGGAAAGTCTTATGGGGGCATGGTAATTAAGGATGCTCAGGAAGGTAGTATTAAAAAAGTCAACTGCATCATCAAGACTGAGGTACTTTAGAGGAAGCCAGTTACATTATTTGAGGGATGAGATGAATGTGAATTGGTTAAAGTTTAGTTTTTTACGTATTTGACGGTAGATGACAGGTTTAGCTTTATATAGATATTTTTTGAGTAGGAATGTTGGGGAGTGATCACTGAGGCTATCTGATAAGCAGCCTGTTATATATGACTGGGGGCTCTTACTGACTAGTATCCAATCCAGGGTAGTGTGCTTGCTGGAGTTTTTATTTATCCTGGTTGGTGACTGGACTAGTTGGGGGAAGCCATGAAGGTTTACATGATGGGCTGGATGGTCGCCAGAACTGGATTGCCAGTCAATATTGAAATCACCTAAAATGATAGTTTTTTGGGGGAGATGGTGGGTAGACCAGCTGAGGAGGTTTTCTAGTGGAGGGATGTTTTGGCCAGGTGGGAAGTAGCATCCAATTATGTAGATGGTTTTGTTTCGGTTTATTTTGAGGTTGGTATATATGATTTCTTCTCCAATATCTACTCCTTGACAGAATCTTGAACCTCTGGTAAATATTCTTACTACAGCCTTTATGACTATTATGTACTTTAAGAAAGGAGGGAAGGGAGATTTAGAGGTAGTGTCATAATGCTGTTGAAGAAAGAGTTGAAGCATGACTGTATTGTGAGTGAATATAACAGTACTGTTTTTAATATCTTAACCTTATAACATTTTGGTTGTCTAGCAATTGTTTTGCTTTTTATTGTCTTACATGCCAGGCAACACCAGTTCAGTTAACAGTCTGGGTACTTGAAGACACAAGCAGGGAGGATGGGCACATTCATTTTTTTGTGAAGGTGGGAGCGGCGGAGTGGAGTGCAGACAGCTACAATCACTTGGAAGGGCAACTTTGCAATGAGCATCCTGGGGGCACACTTTTGGCTTACCAAGGGCACAATTTAGTGGTTACCCTTTTCAGCAGGAGTGTGCACTAACAGGGAAGGCCACTGCAACATCCTATGGTGATGCAGGTAGATTGTTCTTCCTGCCCAGGTGAGTAGTTAGGGCCTTATACAAAAAGGCTATCATTACTGAGTTGCTGGCAAGTGCAAAACTCCCCAAAGTCTACCTAAATGATGGCCAATCCAGACAAGTCTCACTCTAGTGATTATGGGGATTTCTCAGCTCTAGGGATCAAATGAGTTTGAGTATAAAAGGCAGCAAGCAACTTGACTGTTGGCTGGGGGTGAAGTGGATGGAGGGAAGGAACACCTGGGTAGGCTGAGCTAACAAGGATATGATAGATGAGAAGTGGAATGATTTTTTTTCTTTTACAGGATACTTTGTGACATACACGATTGCCAATTTGTGCATCTATGTAGCATGTATATGACACCCGTTTCCCACAACAACCTTTGCTAATTATCCTAATGTAGTTATAGTATGGTAACCTCATTTTACATATATCTTTGTTAAACATCTGCTATTTCTATATTAATAAAGGCAGATGTTATGTTAAACATCCGCTCTTTCAATATTAATAAAGGTAGATGTTAATAATTGTTATTTTCTGCAGTACCTCAATGGTTGTTGATATATGCTTATTTCCAACTTTTCTTATTTTACAGAGTATTTCCACTGCACTGTATTAAAATCACAGTGTTCAGTATATATTGTGCAATATGTTGTGTCTTTTGGCTTTTCCCGGTTAGGGGTCGCCACAGCGGAACTCTGGTCCGCTAATGATTGGCAGTAGATTTTTATGTGCCGAGTTGCCAGCCCTGACGCACAACCTTCAACGAAGGTATGCCCATTCACGCATGTCTCCACACAGAAGACGCTCTAGCTGAGAATCGAACAGGACAACGTCTTACTGTGAGGCGACAACGCTACTGCAGCACCACCACCGCAGATTGCTTTTGCAAAATGTTTGCATTTATACTGCAGTGTAAGTACACTACACTGCATATTAAGGTATCTGTAATATATGCTGCTGGCTTGCAAAAGATTTTGTAATGTTTTCCATATGCATGCTATATTTTGTATAGGCAATCTTTGTCAACTGCTTTAATTACTGTATTCTTTTGTTATATTTCTACATGTACTTGTTGCTTGTTACTGTCTTTACTCTTGTGGGGACCAGGTCATGGCCGAAAAGGGTTCCTGGACCACTTCACTTACTCAGTTAACAAATAATGAATGAATTAATGAATATATAAATAAATAAAACTGAACATGAATGCATAATAAGCAAAGCAATTCCAGGAAAATGACAGCCCATCTGCTGACACTTAGTTGATTTAAAAATCCCAAAATACTGACCAGGCTGACTCTTTTGTGTACTTTGGGCTTATATGGAATGCTACATCATCTTCAGAAAAGCACAGTGACAATTTCAATTTTTTAGGATGTTAAAAAATGTGCATTAATTAACATTAAAAAGAAACCTTGACAAGTAACATTTTACTTTTGTTTGTTTATGACACTGACTTACTATATTCTGCATGGGTAAGGGTTATCGTACTGAGATTACAATTTATATCATAGCACGTTATGCTTTATGACCAACGAAGGCAATATTACATGTTATGTTCTGTATAAAGCTTACTGTACTTGGCCTCTAGATCAGTTTACTAACTCATTTTTTATCTATGCTAGATTATAATGTGCTCCCCCTGAAAATGTCTAATTCTGTATTACAGTCTTATAGCGTCAGCCAAAAGAAACAGGAAGCACAGTTGTGCCATTATATGAAACACTACTCTACTTACAAAGAACCCAAAGTCTACTGTTTTTTATTCTATTGGGACAGGAATATATATTTCTTCCGAGTCACTAACATTTTCTATATTTATGTTTAGAAAGCTCTTTAGAAAAAAATTTATGAAAACTTTTAAGAAAAAATGTTATTCTTATTTATTACTGTTTTTGTACTCTTGTAATTAATGTAAATATGCCTTTGTACTTTGTTTTCTTCTGTGTCATTAACTTTTTTGCGTTTGTGTTTAAGAAGCCTCTTTAAAAATGTTATGAATAAGTTTTATTCTTTTTACTCTTACCATTTTTAATGCTTTTGTACTTTTGCAATCACTGTAAATATGTCTGTATGTTGATGATGGCATGTAAAATAAAACTAAAAGCAAAAACAATAAATGAACAGGGACACATTATTAAAGCTTATCATTTTAAGTATTTAGTCAATATTTATTAATTTCTTTACTTATTTTCTGATTTTGTTGGTGGTGGTTCCTACTGAATCTAGCATTCATCTTCAGGGGAGACCTAATACAGTACAAGTCCAATGTATTCATACTTTACATACCTACAATGTTCAAAAATTTTCTCAGAATTTACAGCAAAAATATGCATGACAACATGCAGTTAATTGGCACAGAAGAGTAAAATGTAATTTTCTAAGAAAAAAATGTTCCCCTTAACATGAAAGGATTATGACCATGAGTCTGATTATAGCCAGTTTATAATGTGTTTTGAGGCATGGATGCCAAAAACTTCACCTTGAGAGGTGAATCTTGTCATCCATGTCAAGTCCACACCACATAAAGCTGGTTATGATCAGAGACCCGAACATAATTGATGCAGTGCATGGAGCTTTATCTGCTCAATGTACTACTAGTTACAGTGAAAAAAAGTGTAGGGCAGTAAAGTGTTTTACCAGCTTTCAAGGCCCATGCCCCACCTTAGTAATGCATACTAACCCTAACCATACCCTAATCATACACTCTACCTTAAGAACAATCCTTTCCACAACACTACCATTAGTCAGACAAATTTGAGCTGGTTTTTGGTAGTGTTATGGTTTGTAAGCTGGAAGTATACTGGTTGAGTGTTTTGTTCTGATCCTTTGTGGATTAATGTTTTTCTGTTTCAACCATGTGAAGCCAATGAAGTTAGTTTTAAAGTTTCTGCGCACACTGATGAACAGTTACAAATCCATATATATATATATATATATATATATATATATATATATATATATATATATATATATACACACACACACACACACACGTATATGCATATATGTACGTGTATATATATATATACACACACACACACACACACACACACACACACACACACACACACACACACACACACACACACACACACACACACACACACACACACACACACACACACACACACTACTTTTTATTTAGTCAGAATGTTCATGGCCAAAATGTAATGTTTCTACACTACAATGAAGTTTGCTTGGTCGATGTATGCTTTTGATCGACAATGTGCTTTCAGAGTAGTTTAACCATTGTAAGTGAATCTTTCTACATGGTTCACTTCCACTGCTTGGGTTTCACCTCACTGTTTGCTTAGTGCAAGACATCAATCAGTGGGATAAAGAAAACTGCCTTTTCCTTACTGTTCTGTGATCTTAGAGTTGATAAATTTGAAGTAGAGGGGGTGTTGGAGTGAAGGGGGTGGGCTTGCCCACCCAGAAAAAAAAGTTTTTTAAGTTTTTTTTTTTATTTTCATCTGCCCATTGGTAGGGTTTTCGCTATACTAAGCAGACAATTTAGTGCTACTTGATTATTTAATATAGATAGGATGTAAAGTCAACATCAGTTTTGTTGGCATACTTTGACAAAGCCAACAGGTTTGTGAGTCTGCACAATTCCCAGGGGTTGGGAGATATGCCCTTTCCTGGGTGTTATGTGATCTCAGAGTTAGTATACATAACTAGCAGGTAGTATGTGTGTGTGGAGGGTTGGTAAATGTGGGAGGAACAGGGGATCTTGCCTCTCTGTAAAAAACACTGTGTTATCGTTGCATGCTCTCATGATATTACTCACAACATGCACAATGACGTGCCAACTTTTTTTGTCAATGTACTTGTTTAGATTAAGTATAATTTTATATATATATATATATATATATATATATATATATATATATATATATATATATATATGTTGTTGTGTCTTTCGGCTTTTCCCGGTTACGGGTTGCCACAGCGGTCTGCTAATGATTGGTAGTTGATTTTTACGTGCCGAGTTACCAGCCTGACTCACAACCTTCCATGTCTCCGTGCAGAAGACGCTCTAGCTGAGAATTGAACCGGACAGCATCTTACTGTGAGGCGACAACGCTACCGCAGCGTATATGTATATATATATATATATATATATATATATATATATATATATATATATATATATATATATATATATATATATATATATATATATATATATATATATATATATATATATATATATATATATATATATATATATAAAATATATATATATATATATATATATATATATATATATATATAAATATATATGTATATATATATATATATATATATATATATATATATATATATATATATGTATATATATATATATATATATATATATATATATATGTATACATATGTATATATATATATGTATATATATATATATATATATATATATATATATATATATGTATGTATATATATATATATATATATATATATATATATATACACACACACACACACACACACACACATATATATATATATATATATATGTGTGTGTGTGTGTGTGTGTATAAGTGCGTAACTGCATGTATACAGATAAAGGTTTGCATTCATCTGTACTTTTGTTTCGATCTACATAGGTTACAAGCTACACTAACATCTTTCATATCTGTACTTTGTTTTAGTCTACAAAAGGCATTTTCTGAGTGATTTCAGTATGCTTTGAATTACAAAATAGTTTTTTAAAGGGAAGCAGGGGCTAACTCCATTAACTGGCAAGATCTTGATTCAGATGTTAATAATTACCAGTAAACAGTGCCGCAGAAACTGCCATACTGTAATCATTATAGAAGAAAACTGCTGCACTACTGTGGGACAACATGCAAAGACATCAATTTATCAACAGTACGTAGCATAACGTCATCATGGTGATGGTTTCTGCCTCACAGCTCCAGAGTTCAATCCTGACTTCCTGCTATTATCTGTAAGGACTTTGTTGTCCTAGTATATGTATAAATTTTCTCTAGGCCTTCCTATTTTCCCACCTTTTAAAAATATTAATATTCTGACCTTCATAGCAATTCAGGAAGTTTATATCATAGTTGTACAGTTTGAGCATTTTTGATCTGTTGCTGCCATCTAGTGGCCTTTTACTTATAGTTAGATTAACTTGTTTTACAGCATTGTAGCAAACCTCAGGAAGTGATGCAACTCAGTCAGAAAGCAGCTTTCTTTCACATCTAGTCCTCACTAAGTGCAGTCATGATCTTCTTTTCCCAAGCCCTGGCATTCACATCTCCTGTAAGTAATTTGTATGTTGTAATTCTTTGTATTTAGAAGTGCTGTATATTGTATATATTCTGATATGTTGCTATTTGTATTGTGTTGTAGTTTTACAAAGCATTAAAATTAAGAAATCTCAATAAAGCTACAAGAAACCCTGATTCTTTCACTTACTGAATTTTCTTAAAGTGTTAAGCTATCCGTTTAGCTGCACTATGCCTCGCTCAGTGCTGTGAGAATGGAACAGTAAAAAGGAGATCCTTGCAGTCCTGAAGAGGCCACTGCACTGCAAATATGAGTCTGAGATCGGGGAAGAAGTATAAATCTGAGGATATGTCTCCCACGACACAGCACAGCAGGGAGAACAGCTCTAGTGTCCTGAAAGATGATACATGGTCACATGGCTCCAAATCATCAAGATCCAGTAAGATGTCCTCAGCATGTTCCTTAGCAACCAGAGCTCGTGCCAAAGTAGATGCGGCACATGCCCAACTGGCATTTGCTAAAAAAGAAGCCATTATGATGTGACAAAAGGCAGAATTGGAAGCTAACCTACATATTCTTCAGTGCCAGAGTGCAGCTGCTGCTTACCTGGAAGCAGATTCATCAGTAAGCAAGATAACTTACTTAGAACCAGAAGTCCTAGAGAAACCTCTCTCCTCTGCTGAACGTACAATTGAGTACATCCAGAAACTTACTAGTATGCATGCAAGCCAGCAGTCACCTAACATCATGCAAGGAGAATCCAACCCAAAGCCAGCAGATGTCCCGGGTATGCCCCGTTGATCTTGTGATGTCAACAGTGTCAAACCAACAAAAGAACAACCTCCACAGCTCCTTAGAAATGGAAATCCTGGACTCCCACTACCACAGCCTAAAGATTACATGCCTGAACACCAAAACATACAAGATGTCACAAAGTATCTTATCTGTAAAGAAATGGTTAACTTAGGTTTCATCAAGTTTGACGACGGTCCAGAAAACTATTGGGCATGGAAGTCCTCCTTTCTGAGTGCAACTAGGGACTTAAATTTGGCGGCTGCAGAAATGCTTGACTTAATGATAAAATGATTAGGCAAAGAGTCAGCAGAGCACGCAAAAAACATGCATAGAGTACACTTATTTAACCCTTTGGCAGGACTTAACATGGCCTGGCAGAGGCTAGAAGAAAGGTATGGCTCACCTGAAGGTGCTCTACGGAAAAAGCTTGAAGCCTTCCCCAAGTTGAGCAATAAAGACAATATAAAATTACAACAACTGGGCGATCTTCTTCTAGAAATAGTGTGTGCTAAAGAGGAGGGCTATTTGACACGGCTTTCATATTTAGACACTGCTCCTGGTACTAATCCAATAGTGGAGAAACTGCCATATACCTTGCAACAAAAGTGGGCATCTGTTGGAGCTAAATACAAAGAGGAAAATGTAGTAGCTTTTCCCCCTTTCTTTGTGTTTTCTAGGTTCGTTCAGAAGCAAGCAAAGATTAGCAGCGACCCCAGCTTTGCCTTCATTAGCAGCAGTAATCCACCATCCAGACCAGAAAAGCCTTCCAGACCTCATGGTAATACTTCTGTATTCACACACAAAACAGTTGTACCTTCAAGGGCCACAGACTGTCAAGACAGCAGCAAAGTGAGCCCTATAGAAAGTCCTGATAGACTATGCCCAATTCACCGGAAGCCTCATCCTCTGAAAAGGTGTAAAGGGTTTAGAGGTAAGCCTATTGAGGAGAGAATGTCTTTTCTTAAACAAAATGGCATCTGTTTCAAGTGCTGTGAATCTACTAAGCATATAGCTGAAGACTGTAAGATATCAGTCGAGTGCATAGAATGTGGCAGTGAGAAACACACAGCAGCCTTGCACCCTGATCCACCTCCACAACCAGCAGGGATGGTAGAAGCCAGGAAGGATCAGGGCAGGGAGCAAAAAGAGGATTCCCCTTCTTCAGTGATGTCTAAGTGCACTGAAATCTGTGGCCAAGGTAAAAATCCACAGTCATGTTCTAAAATCTGTTTAGTCACTGTGTATTCCACTGGGAAAAGAGACAAAGCAGTGAAGACTTATGCAGTTCTTGATGAGCAGAGCAACAAATCACTTGCAAGGTCAGACTTTTTCGATATCTTTAACATTAAAACAACTGCAGCTCCCTATACTCTAAAGACATGCGGAGGCATTATGGAAACTGCAGGCAGAACAGCCATAGACTTTGTTATTGAATCTTTTGATAAGGAAAAGCGATTCCTATTACCTACACTGATAGTGTGTGACATGATACCTGATGACAAGTAAGAAATTCCTTCTCCAGAGGTGGCTTATCATCACCCTCACCTCCGCCCAATTGCTCACTTCATTCCAGCTGTTAATTCTGGTGCTTCTATCCTTTTGCTCCTTGGAAAAGACATTTTAGAAGCACAAGAAGTGCATGAGCAAATTAATGGACCGGTCAATGCCCCTTATGCTCAGAGACTTGACTTGAGGTGGGTCATTGTAGGAGAAATTTGCTTGGGATCAGCTCACCAGCCAAACAGCATCAGTTTCTTCAAGATGTCTGTGTTAACAAATGGCTGCACATCCTTTTTCAGTCCATGCCAGAACAATTTTACTGTTAAAGAAAGCTTTGATAATTTAACATGGTTTTGGGACTCTTCTTCACACAGCAAAGAATATACCAGTTTTAACATAGAAACTGACAATCTAAGGGTTTCAGTGTTCCAGAAATCAAAGGACGATAATAAACAAGCCCTATCCATAGAAGATCAAGCCTTTCTTTGGATCATGGACAGAGAGACTTACCAGGATGATGATAATAACAGCTGGGTGGCCCCTCTGCCATTTTGCACACCCAGGTATTGTTTACCTTTTAATAGAGAACAAGCCATGAAGCGCCTGAACTCTCTTCACAGAACCTTATAAAAAAAGCCAAAGGTAAAGAGAGTTTTCACAGAATTCATCAAAAGGTTACTGGATAATGATCACACTGAAATTGCAGGACCATTGGATCAAGGTAAAGAACACTGGTATCTGCCAATGTTTGGTGTTTTCTACCTACACAAACCTGATCAAATAAGAGTTGTGTTTGATTCCAGTGCAGAATGTGAAGATATTTCTTTAAATAAGGTACTGTTAAGTGGTCCTGATCTAAACAATACTCTACTAGGTGTCCTCATGCGCTTTACAAAAGAGCCCATAGCTTTCACAGCTGATGTGCAGCAGATGTTTTACTGTTTTTTGGTGAGAGAGGACCACCAAGATTATTTACGTTTTCTCTGGTACAAATATCATGACAACGACAAAAAAGTACTGGAGTACAGAATGAGAGTATATGTCTTCGGCAACAGTCCCTCTCCTGCTGTGGCTATATACTGTATGCGAAAAGCTGCCCTAAAATGTGCTGAACATTACGGACAAGATGCCAAACACTTTGTGCTGAGACATTTCTATGTAGATGATGGACTTGCATCTGCTAGCACTCCTGAGATAGCACTTGACATTTTCAACAAAACAAAGCAGATGCTGGCATAATCTAATCTGCGGCTTCATAAGGTTGCTTCTAACAGCAAAAAGGTCATGGAAGCCTTTCCTGCAGAAGATAGAGCGAAGGACCTTAAAGATCTTTTTCTGGGTGCAGACTCCCTTCCTCTTCAGAAAAGTTTAGGACTAGGCTGGGATCTAGAAGCAGACAGCTTTGTTTTTCAGGTCTCTTCAGAGGAAAAAACCTTCACCAGAAGAGGAATCTTAGCTATCGTGAACAGCCTTTATGATCCCCTTGGGTTTGTTGCACCAGTGACTATAAAAGGTAAGGCCTTAGTCCGTGAACTGTCATCTGGGAAATGGGAATGGGATGCATTACTCCCACAAGACAGACTGCATGAGTGGATTCAGTGGAAGGAGTCTTTGCAGGCTTTGAAAGGCTTAAAGATACCCAGATGTTATGGACCTGTTTCACTGACAGTAGCCTGTAAAAAGGAACTGTATATTTTTTCAGATGCATCCATCACAGCTATAGGTGCAGTAGCCTACTTGAAAACAACTGATGCAGTAAGTGTATGTCATGTTGGGTTCGTTATGGGAAAGTCTAAGTTAAGCCCTAGACCAGCACATACAGTCCTACGTTTGGAGCTATGTGCAGCTGTGTTAGCGGTAGAACTGTATGAGCTAATCAGAGATGAAATAGACCTGGAACTGGATGTTGTGAAATTCTTTACAGACAGTAAAACCATCCTGGGGTACATCTGCAATACCACTAGAAGATTCTTTCTGTATGTCTCTAACCGAGTAAATAGAATCAGACAAGTAATTCATCCTGATCAGTGGTTCTACGTACCCACAGAGCAAAATCCTGCTGATTATGCTACAAGGCCCACACAGACAGCCTGCCTTCAGAACACTATATGGTTCTCAGGCTCTTTGTTTCTTTACCAGCCAGTTAAAGACAATTCAAATGACATGGCTACTGGTTATCCTCTAATACAGCCTGAAGCTGATCCTGAAATTAAACCAGCAGTTGCAAGCTTCAGCACTAGAGCCTCTGATTCCACTATTTATTCACACTGTTTTGAAAGATTTTCAAACTGGAAGACACCAGTTGAAACTATAGCCAGACTTATTCATATTGCCAAAAGTTTTCAAAGAAAATCAGATAGCTCTCTACTTAGAGGCTGGAAAAGTTTTCATCAGCAAGTTAGCTTAGAGGAACTTTCACAAGCAAAGAATGTGATCATCTCTTCTGTTCAGCACAAACACTTCAAAAAGGAATATGACTGCATAAAAGAGCAAAAGGCATTGCCAAAACAAAGTCATCTCAAGAAGTTTAGTGCTGTTATAAATCAAGATGGACTGCTGAGAGTTGGCTGACGCTTGTCCTTTGCAACATTGACTGAACAAGAGAAGCAACCAATTATCATCCCCCACAATCATCGCATTGCTACACTGATTGTCAGATATTACCATAACCAAGTGGCTCATCAAGGACATCACATAACAGAAGGTGCAATCAGGGCTGCATGTTTTTGGATCCTTGGTGGTAAACGCCTGACGTCTGCAGTTATTCACAAATGTGTTATCTGTCATAAACTGAGAAGGGGATTAGAAAGTCAAAAGATGGCAGATTTACCAGAAGATAGAGTGACTCCTTAACCACCATTCACTAGCGTGGGTATTGATGTTTTTGGCCTGTAGACAGTGGTAACCCACAACACTAGAGGAGGTAGTGCTGGCAACAAACACTGGGCAGTACTTTTTACATCTCTGTCTACACGAGTTGTACATATAGAACTGATTGAATCTATGTCAGCTTCCAGTTTTATTAATGCCTTGAGAAGATTATTTTCAATCCATGGCCCAGCAAAGTTACTTCGCTCTGATAGAGGGACAAACTTTGTGGGAGCTTGTAAGAATCTGAATATTTGTCCAGGTGATGCAGTAGTACGAGATTATCTACAAGACAAAGGATGCACGTGGGTCTTCAATCCTCCGCACTCATCTCATATGGGAGGTGCTTGGGAAAGACTAATAGGTGTTGCTCCAAAATAAGCCTACTTGTCTGACCCATGACAGTTTAATGGTGGAAGTTATGGCTATTATGAATGCAAGACCTTTAGTACCAGTGCCTAACAATCCAGATAATCTTGAGGTTCTTACACCAGCCATGATTTGACTCAAAAGGCAAACTCTTTGTTGGATCCTTCTGGTAACTTCAAAACAGCAGGCCTTCATGTAAAACAATGGAAGCAAGTTCAGAGTCTTGCTGACACCTTCTACTTGTCAACCTTACAAAATCACAGAAAGTGGACCCGAGACTATCCAAATGTTGAAGTAGGTGATGTGCTAATGAAGGACAGTCAAAAATACAGGAATGAATGGCCTGTGGGACTTATCACTTGACACGTTGCTAAGCAGAGATGGTAAAGTGAGAAAGGTGTAAGTAAGAGTTGTCAAACAAGGAATTGCTAAAGTTTATTTGAGGCCAGTCTCGGACATTGTAGTTTGTTTCTGAAAATGGTTAAAATGTGTTATTGTGTGTAGTAATATTATTAAATGTAGTGGCATTCCGTAATATGCCAGGCAGGGAGTATTCTGCCCTTCATAGCAATTCAGGCAGTTTATAGCATAGTTGTACAGTTTGAGCATTTTTGATCTGTTGCTGCCATCTAGTGGCCTTTTATTTATAACAGTATTAACTCCTTTTACAGCATTTTAGCAAGCCTCAGGAAGTGATGTAACTCAGTCAGGAAGCAGCTTTCTTTCACTTCTAGCCCTCATGAAGTGCAGTCATGATCTTCTTTTCCGAGGCCCTGGCATTCACATCTCCTGTAAGTAATTTGTATGTTGTAATTCTTTGTATTTAGAAGTGCAGTATATTGTATATATTCTGATATGTTGCTATTTGTATTGTGTTGCATTTTTTTGTATTAAAGTTAAAAAATCTCAGTAAAGCTACAAGAAACTCTGATTCTTTTGTTTATTGGATTTTCTTAAAGTGTTAAGCTGTCCGTTTAGCTGCATTACGGCTCGCACAGTGCTGTGAGACTGAAACAGTTAATGTGACTGGTACTCTAAGCCATTCATATATGCTGTAATGAAGTTTACCCTTGTGTCTCAGACTACGATGGAAAAGGATTCGGGAAAGATAATTTCATTTAATCCAGTTAACAAATAAATAAATAAAGATATTTTTCATACAATTAACTACTGAAATGGCAGTCTTTCCAGACTGCAAAGGAGTACAATATGCAATATTCCATTTTACTTAGGGTATAACATCCTTACTAAGATGGACTGCTGCACTTCTCAGTATCTGCTTGCTCCTTACCTTTGGATTATATAAATGAATTATATGACTACAAGGTTCCAAAGCATTCTATGAGTCAATGTTCTGATAAGCCTCATGAAACACAAAACTGTCAAATCTTTAAGAAGTTTGAGACTACTGTGAAGAGAACAGTTAAAGGGTTAAAGGTCCTGCAGTAGCAAATCACATTATGACATTAATAAACTTGGACTGAAATACATAAAAACATTAGAAAGCAGAACAGTTAAAGAAAAAAGAAAAACTTGAGGTGTGCAACACAGTTATAATTGCACCTTTATGTTTTTTTATTCTCAAGTATACTTCAGGTTCTTTAAGTAAAGTTAAAGGCAAAAACAAGACATAAAATGTTTCAATACAGTGTTTCCTAGACAGTGTTATCATAACTATCTTTTTATGCTTTCATGAATGTCCCTGCAAAAACATCTATGAATATGTTGCTGCAAGCCTGTATGTATTCCCCTATCCTTCCATAAGTGTGTGTGTGTGTGTATATATATATATATATATATATATATATATACACACACACACACACACACACACACACACACACACACACACACACGAGTGTGTCAGCTTTTGAAAAATTACTGCTTTTATTCTATTACCTTATTGTCTTATTTATTTGATTACAGTCTAACAGTGTTCAATCTACTAAAAAGATCGGGATAAATATAGTTGTTACTGTGCACGTGCACATAAAACCACCCACAACAAGACAGATGTTTTCATCTCAGGCAAAGATGAAATCACTGTGACAACCATCAACATGATTTTTCTGAGTTTTGCTATCAAAGTCTACAAAACTATCTCGCTCATTTCCAGACCATAAATTATTCTGTGCAGATTATTCAACATTCCTACTCTTAAAACTACACAAAGAAAAAAAAATCTACCAGAGGCAAAAATGCAACCCTCTAGAGTAATACTGTGGTTGCAACACATTAATAATTTAGAGGGTCTCAATTTCAGTCTCTTGACTACATACATACACTGATACACTGTTTATTCTTCTAATGTTCAAAATGGAGGGGGGAACCACATGAGAGAATACACCAGAAAGAATACAGGCAGGCATATGTTTGAAAAAATGCATATGAAAAGAATTGGTAAATTAAAGTGGCATGATGTTAGATGGAGACTATGAAGGCCAGCAATGAGAGATTAGACTGCATTGCCGTGTAATTATGACTCAGTCACTGGATACATAAAAGGGACACAGATAATACAATTAGGACCAAATAAGATGTAACCCTATTACATAAAGCAGTGCTCCAGCAAATTAATCACCACACTCATCAAAAGACTCAGCTAGCTGCTTCCTAGACTAGCAGGGGTGCTTGGAACTGCACACCATTACATCATATCTATAAATATACCTGGCTGCTCTTCAAACTGTTACAAGTTCAATGGCCTCTGACACAGAAGAAGAAGCTTTAACTTACGACTCCAGCTATTAAATGTTCTTTTTACAGTTAATTTTCCTTTATTTTGCTACTGCCATTAAGCGCACTATTAAAGAGGAGTAGAATGGCAAAATCAGTCAAAAACAAATACCTAACAGTTTTAGTACATGATGTTGCTCCACATTTTTGTATACACATTGCAGTATTCAAATTAGATAGACTCTTTATGCAGAAATAATGTAAAGATTAGCTCCCTCACTTCTTTTACTGCAATCATCTACCTTAAAAACGATACCACATTTTAAAATATTGTACAAGAAATGCTATGAAATGCTGTTTGCAAGAATCAGACATCAATGACAAGTTGACAACAGTGCTTAAAATTTTATTTATAAGAGTCAAAACAGCAGTGATAATAGTGCTTTAGTTGAATGCACAATAGCCACATTGTTATATGGACACACAGGCTTAGTTTTTTACACTTTAAGGCAACAATGTGACATCTAAACCTGCCCGAATAAAAAAAGACAATAACACCTCTCTACTCGCACTAGCCAAGTATTTCAGCTAATGTAACTACATATATGTAAGCACCAACTAATTAATCCTTCAAAAAGTCAATGCTTAGTGAGTACAAAATGCCAGTCTTATGTTGCAAATAAATATGCGGAGTACACTGAAGAAAATATTGCAGTATATCATCAAGATGCAGTTCTAGATATAAACAGTCTTAATAATAAACAACCACTTACTGTGGCTTAAGCAATTTGAGTTTGCACTGTGATGCACTGATTCCATTCTGCACAAACAAACTTAAAATCTACTGCCTAGCAATTTATCACTGAGGTTTCACGCTATAAGCTGAAGACCTAGGGTTGAGGCCCTCAGACTCCAGTGTGTGCAAGTGGACTCCACAGAGCAAGTCACTTAACAAGATCATGTCAGATAGGTCACAGCTGAAAAGAGGCACTTCTGTCTAGTAGGTCCTAAATGGACAAGAATGGAATGAATACGGTTGGACAGAACACTGCAATAATTAAAATACAGTCTTTTAAGTCCTCTCAAATCCCTGCATAGCATGCCATGAGAAAGTAAATGACATTTTAGCAAACAAACATTTAATTCATTTCTGAGGTTTTGTAAGAAAGGAAAAGTAGGTAGTACAAACTGAATTCTGAATATGACTTGGGAAGAAGAAAAAATACTGCAGATATGCAAATGCAAAATAATCAAACAAGCATTTAATAAGTACAGTAATGCAAAATATGTATGGATTGTAGGCACTACTGTGCAACTTGTGCCAGTCTGGAATACACAGAAGTGGACTAATTTTCAGAAAAAGTTTTCCTTGTATTAAGTCAAAAGAGGCAGAAAGTCTTACAAATGTGTAAAGAAAAGACGTAAGTCAGTGCAATAGTAATGGAAATAGCATACACAATAATTAAATAAGGTGTGTAACTATGACTTTTAACATTGTACCTTCCAAGCAGCTCAATAATTTACAGTAGACAAAGTCCAGGGTTTAATAAAATGGAAGTTATAGTCTCACCATAATGATGGATCTTCATTATCTCACCCCATCCACCTCAACTATTGGATTATCTGTGCTCAGGATGGATCCTAGCCAGCAACATCTTCAGCTGCATATGCCTTCTCCAGCCCTCAAGCTTTTCCTGTCTCTCATAATGCAACTATGGGCTTTCAACCCCTCAGATCGAGTTTTCCTAGAGAATAATATGCTGAAGAAGGAGAATGGGCTTTGGGCTTACATCTACTAGGTCTGTCCAAAAGCCAGCGAGTGAAAATTTGGAGAGGGAATGAGGGTGGGAAGTTGAGGTATGCTGACTAGTATAACAACAATCCAGTGTTATGGTAAGTATATAACTTCTGTACCATATGCTCTTCTTCTATCCACCTCGACTATTGGGACAGAACCCCAGTTACTTGCATTCCCAAGTTGCTTCATGACAGGATAAATCATCCTCGAAGATGGCAGAACCAAAGGAAGATGTGGGTAAGGATGTCATCTCCACTTTGTAGGGCTTGATGAAGGTATGCACTGTTGACCGCACAGCTGCTGCATAAACATCATTGACTGAGGAGGTTTTGACGAATGTCACAAAAGTCGCTGTGGGCCACGTAAAGTGGGCCTTGAGTTTTGAGACAAGAACTTTGTTTTGATGGAATAGATAAGCATTATGCAATTTGAAAACCATCTGGGCAAAGGAATATTTGTGACTTTGGAACACAGTTTGGTGAGGGAGAAAGAGACAAAGAGCTAGTTGTCACTTGAGAAGTATTTAGTACAAAGTAAGTAAAAATAAAATTGTCTATTAATATCCAGTGCATGAAGAAGAAACTCTCTTCTGTTACAAAAAAAAATACAGGAAGGTGCACAATCTAATCTAGAGCTGGCTAAGAGGTGACCTTCAGCATGAAGGACCAGTTAGATCCGAGAGAAACGTTGTCACTTTGAAATATCAAATATGAGATTTTGCAAAAACAGAGAATGTTAATTCTGATATCCTCCTGGTTAAAGTTACAGTGACTAGAATTAATGTTTTCTAGGAAAGGTATTTTAGACACCAAGAAATGCAGGATCAAAGGTAACTCAATTAACAAACTGACAAGAAAATGACAGCCCATGGCGGAGATGGGTCTTAGATGGGAATCTTAGAAGGAAAGTCCCTTTTAGAAAACCTCTGCAAACTTTTTGAGAAGCTAAGGATGTGGAACTGAAACCTTGGTGAAAATTAGATATGGGCTGCCAGCTGAACTTGACAGCAGAATACCTATAACCAGAGTCAAACAAGGTTGCTAGAAATTGAATGATGGAAGGTAGAGGTGCTGCAAAAGGGTCTAGCCCCTTGACGTACTAACCACAAAGAGAATCTTTTTCATTTAGTCTTGCACATTTTTTAGTTGTGCTTTTTGTGAGACTGAGAAAATCTGAATGACCCTTGAAGAAAAGGAAGAGTTATTAGCCATCATCAGAATTGGAGAAACCATATGATTAGTTTCAGGGAGGAGATACACCTAAAGGTTCTTGCCACCCTTTTCAAGTACTTAATAGTGCTCACCTCCCAAATAAAGCAGGGCTGTACATGATAACAGTAAACTAAATCTGTGTCTACCCATCCAAGCACCAGGAGTAGTCTACAAGTTACCCAAAGTAGCACTTTGATCTGCAGTGGTAAATTGTTCCACAGGCTGAGTTAGGAACCTATTCCTCCAGCAAGTTTTGTTTATTTGCTAAGGTACATTCAGGATCCTGGTGCAGGTATCTGTTGAGTTACTGTTTTTTTAAACACCTTTATTGAGTTATCACTTGTGACATAGGCAATCAAACTGTATTAACAAGTTCATGTTTACAAACATTATACTTCACATATATTGCTATATATCATATAACCTAAGCAATATTAGATAAATTATTCAATTCCTGCCCTTTTTTTAAACAAGAAGCACCTTTATTAAACCATCACTTATGACATAGGCAGTCATACATTTTGTGAAAAAAGGAGGTACTGCCAACACAGCTAGCTGGAAATTTGTAAATAGTTATTTGTCATTTGTGAATATCAAACTGATTCATACAAGATGCTGGTGTTACAAATGTATTAGAACTGTATGTCATGTATATATCAAACTGATTTGTACAGACGTTTGTGTTGAAAAGGCAAGTGTAAAGCGCTTGGGTTTGAAATGCATCCTCAATGTGCCTTACTGGAGAGAACAGAAATGTATATGCACTATTATAACTGTTTAAATATATATGATTTAGCAGAGGAAACTGGAGGGTTAATCTCAGTCCAGCAAACTTTAGAAAAATATCTGAAATTAAATTACTTTACACGTTAGGCCATAAAGATGCTATCTCATAGGTTTCAAGGCAGCTAGAGACACAAAGTCTGTACGAGGAAGATTTCTGTATTGTCTTTGGGGTGAATTATTAATACTATTACTATATATATATTACTACTAATTACTATTCTGGAAGTGTGGAGGAATGCAATTGTTTCATGACTTCCAGCACCTGCCAAAAATCTGAGCAAAGGCCCTTGTGTGTGTATTTTTACAGGTAGGTGCTACATCCTGGCAGCTTCCAGCAATGGGGGTTTTGCATGGGAACTAGAAATCAGATGACCAGAAATAATGTCATTCTGCAAGCTATCTCAGAAGTAATATTTACATATTATTTTGAAAAGACTGTTAGTGAGACAGAGCATTCTGCATTCTGTCTTGGGCCTGACAACAACAAGAAGGACCACGCACCACAACATCTACTTTGCTCTACTAAGTAAGTTATCAGGGTACAGTAATTCTCTTATATACAGTCAGGAATACAGTGAAGCTTAGTTTAGATATTGTTTTTCTTTATTTGTCAGAGCCTATCCTGCAATGTTATTTTAAATATTTCCTGTGGTTTTGAACACTGATGTCACTAAAAAAGTCTTCTGGCTTTTCCCTGTTAGGGGTCGCCACAGCAAATCACCAGTTCGCTTATAATTGGCAATGGATTTTTACTGTGCAGAGTTGCCAGCACAGCACCCAACCTTCCCAGACGGCACACACACAGACTCACGCACCTACCTGCATGTCTTTTAACATTCAGTTGATCACAGGGAGAACATGCAGACTCCACACAGAAGGCACTCCAGCCGAGAATTGAACCAGAGAGCCTCTTGCTGTGAGGCAACAATGCTAACCGCTGCACCACCGCGTCCGACTGAACTCTGATGTCACTGTGACTATATATTTAGCATTGTCTTGTTTCTTTATTATTTATTATTAAATATATTTAAACCTTTCATTGTGGCTGATCTTTGTAGAAATATTTAAGTTTTGAGAGTACTTGCATATTTATTTGGTGACACTGTGTGGACCACTCCTAATAGCCTTGCTCTTGGTCAAACTACCATTTGTATTAGTATTAATATTACACAGTAAAATTGGACATCCTTCATAATGACCTTAAAGTAGCTGGGGAGGGGTTCTGGTGGCAGTGGTAACTACTTTATAGTCTGGGCAGAAGGAGACATAGCTAGCAAACCTGTGCCAGCCTTTCCCAGGTGTGTGTGTGTGTGTGTGTGTGTGTGTGTGTGTGTGTGTGTGTGTGTGCGTGCGTGCACACGTGCGCAAAACAAATCTCCAGAGTGTCAGCTACTTGGGCAGGAACATGAAGCACTGGTTGGACACTTGGCTTGGAACCCTGGCTAAGGACTCAACTCTATAGCTGTGCCAGTGGGGAGTCTTACTGTGGATCTGGAGAAAATAGCAGAAACCAGCCCCGGCCTGACTGTGGTCTCTGTGTGCTATTAAGAGAAACTGCACTGGATGCAGAAAGCTGCATCTGGAAATACTGTGTGTGTACCTGTTATCTTCTCAGTGAACGTCCCCCACAGGTACCAGTGGTGAGGACTGAGGCTCCTTGATTACTGGTCCAGTGGTGGATCGTCACACATTTATATAAATGTAAACAAACCACAGTTACACAATCCTAATTGCAAGCATTTTACATCACAAACCATACTGACACACTCACAGTTACAAATATTATACATCACTTACAATCTACCCAGTCATTTTCAGTCAAACATTATAGAGCTCATTTAAGGCCTCCCTTCTTTAAACCTCATTCCTCTACTGCAAGTATTGTTCCCACAATTCCCATTTTTTTTCCTATGTAGTTTGTTCCTACCCTTTTCTAACGATCTCAATTCCAGTTGCTTTATCTCTGTTACTATATTCACTACTACTAGTATAGTTGGTTTACACTCTGATTTCCATTTTCTAGTAGTTCCGTAAGTGGTAGCCACCATAAATAGAGACACCAAGGCCTTGTCATATCTAGGCAATTCCAATTCTGTATTATAGCTCAGAAAAATCATCTCCATCATGACACCAATCTGCCCACCCAGCATCTCTGACAGTGCATCCCACAGGTAATCCTTATAGTCCACCAACTCCTTGCATTCCCGAAAATATGTTCCCGATTAACTCTTTATTCCCCATCACATCTTCAACATGAGGAAAAATTCTCTGGAGTCTACTAGGGGTATAAAAATATCTGTGTAAACATTTCCAAGCAAAAATCCTAAATTTTCCAGATTTTGTTGTGTATTTTAGAGACATACATATATCCTCTCATTGTTTCTTTGTGAATTGCTTATCCAGTCTTTCTTCCCAATCCTTTCCAACCTCCTCTGATTGATTCTTACAATTATTGTGCAATATTGTGCATGCTCTACTAAGTATTCCTTTTTTTAACAGCAGCTTCTGTTATAGAGTCTACTAAAAACTCTACCACTTTTAGGACCCCCTATTTCTTTCTCTATGTTTATACTCTGATATCAATCCTTGATAAGGAAGACAATCTCTAACCTGCAGTCCAAATAAATTATTGGCATCTTCACATTCTATCATCTTTCCCTCTTTAGGTATTTGCTCCCAATACCTTGTTTCCTTTACCAGTTTTCTCCAATAAATTCTAGCCCCTCTTGCTTATTGTCTATATCCCTAATTGCAGTCACCCCTATCAGCAGACTCTTCTTTCTCCATTTCCATGTTGACTTAGTTCTTAGGATACTTTCTGCTATTTTATAGAAATAATATTATGAATAATTATTCTTATTCTCCTTAAAAGCCTGCATCCAAAATCCCAGTCTCTCCTTGTTTCTTGAGCTTCCACCATTTCAACATCATCCTTTTGCACTTTGAATTATAGTTTTCTGCTTGCGAATGTATGGGAGCCTCAACTGTGTAGCTCTGAAATCCCCCTTCACATTGGGTAATCTCAATCTGCCCTGTTCTACTGGCAGAATCAGCTAATCCCACTTGACTCTTGCCGTCTTCCCCTCCCAGATAAAGCCCTTCAGCTCTTTATTAATTGCTTTCCACAAGTTCTCTTCTGGTTGATAAAAATATGCTAAACCTGTGTATAAGACTAATGGGACTAAAACATTTAACTGCTTGTACCTTACTATCCATAGCCATATAACAAATCTTCCATTTTCTCAGTTTTTGTATCATGTTTTGTTTAGTCTCTTCCCACATATCCTTAACTGCCACACCAGAATAATTTTTAAGACATTTTATTTTTTATTTTATTTTATTTTCAGTTTGATGACCGGGGAGGTCCACTGGGCTCAAGGAGCCCGTTTTCAGTGGAGGCCCGGGGAGAAAAGCTCCACAAAACATAGCAGACATATGTTTGATCATATCCCCATAAATATGGATACTACTGAACCAATTCATATGTGGGTACATAACTTACCACTATTGCCTTTATCCTGAAAAGATATGAAATTGCCTCAAAATGTTCCACAACACTGTAATGTCTCTTTCTGGTTTTGTCGGGTATAAAATTATATTACCTGCAAACAGAGCCAGTTTTTCTTGACTACCACACTAATTATATCCTTAAATTTCTGAGTGCCTTATTTTCTCTGTCAGTGGTTCTGTATATAATGCAAACAACAAATGGGAGAGAGGACACCCCTGTCTGTTTCCTCTGGTCAAGCAGAGATTATCAGAGAGGACCCCACCCACTTTAATTTTCCCCTCCGATTCCTCATATATCCTCCTAATCAACCGTATAATTTTATCAAGGAATGCAAATGCTTCCATTGCTCTGCTCATAAAATCCCAGCTTACTCTGTCAAATGCTTTCTCTGCATCAAGACCTAACAACAACAGTGGCATTTTTTACACTCTGCTTCCCTCTGGATCATCACTGTTCTGTTAATGTTGTCTGCCTCCCCTCCACAAAACTACATCTATCCATATCTATCAATTTTGACATAACTTTTGCCATTCTTTTAGCCATTATAGACATAAACACTATAAACACAATTTAGTATTGAAATGGGCCTATATGAAGCTGGATCTGATGGGTCTTTACCCTCTTTAGGTACTACAGCTACTACCACTTTCTTCCAGGATGCTGGTACTTCTCCTCCTCTTAGAGTACAATTAAACAAAACCTTCTACATCTTTATCAGTTTTTCCCTCCTAGACTACAAACTTCCACAGGAATACCATCTATTCCTGGGGACTTTCCTATAGATTGATTTTATATCACCATTTTTATCTCATCTCCTCCTATCCTGTTAGTAATTGAGTCTCATCTGCCTCTAACCTTGGCATATTTAATTCTTCCATAAACATTTCCATCTGTACATTTTCTTGATTTCCATATTTCACTGCTTTATACAGACTTTCATAGAATTTTGGAAATATTTCTAATACTTCTACCTTATCCCTTGTTGCCTTCCTTGTTACAGGCTCCCTAAGCTTGGTGACAGCCCTTTATACTGTCTGTTGCCTGAGTCTTTGTGCTAAAAGTTTTTGTGCTCTAGACTTATCAAAAAATATTTGCTTAACAGCAGTCTTTTTAAACTGATGCATATTACTGAGGTAATCCTTTATTTTCGGTTTAGCATTCTGCAGTTGCTCCTCTTCTTGTTCTGTGAGATTCCCCCTATTTTGTAATACTTTAACATGTGTCAGTCCCTCTAATTCTTGTTACTTCTTAACCATATCTCACTTTTTTATTCCCACCCTATTTTTAAATTCCACTTTGTATATCCCACTCTCTACCTATACTTTTAGAAGAAATGTCTGTCTTTTCTAATATCTCATGAATAATTTCCACTGCCCATTGCTTAAATTCCTCTCTTTCCAACAAAGAGTTGGGAAAGTGCCAGTGTCTCACTTTTATTTCATTACCCTGTGTTTTTATTTTAGTTATTATTGGTTCATGATCTTAAATAGTTATTGGGTGCATATCACGACCTTCAATTAAATGCACATGTTCCTGTGAAATGTAACTTCTGTCTACCCTAGCCCAGTTTTTATACCTTGGGGAATAATATGTAAATTCACTCCAAACTCCTAGTACTGAATTCACATCTTCCACACCAAATATTTCCATAAATTTCTTTAAACATCTACCCTTCTTTGTTATATTTTCCCGTCTGGGCCTCCCAGATATATCTTCACTGTTGCAAATCAAATTCCAGTCCCCACCTATAAGTAATATTCCTTGCTGAAAGCTAGTTATTTCTCTCAGAATTTTCTTAAGCTCCATTATAGCACTTTTCGGTGGAATGTAAATGTGTGCCAATGTAATCCTTCTCCCTTGCCAACAACCCCTTAGCACTTCAAATCTGCCATTATTATTTTTTATATTTTCTTCTATTATTACTGGAGCCCCTCTTGCAATTAATATAAGTACTCCTCTCTTCCTTTGCCCCAGGTATTCTGCTGAATAACCATCCTGAAAACCTTTCTTTATCAAATTCACATGTTCAGTTCTTTCCAAGTGCATCTCCTGGAGCATAGCTATTTGCACTCCACATTTTTCAATACAGTTCACTACTCTTTCTTTATTGTATTTATCTGTGAGACCATTAACATTTACAAACATTACAGAAAGAATCATATTTTTGAGGGATTATTATTCCCACCATTTATATATAACAGCTTTTTTGTTAACTGTCTGCTTCTGCTTCCAACTTTTGTGTTACATGCATGTACCATTTGGCAGGTTAATCTTTTATAAAATTGTTTTTTGTCGTCTCTTTCAGCCTATGTCACATTTTGCAGAATGTTTTTGTTTTATTAAAAATTTGCAAACAAAAATACACACACACACACACCCAATACCCCTAAAACCTATTAATTTAATAATAACACACAAAACTATGTATGCAATAAGAACAAACATTCTAAACTGATAGCCACACTCACAGGCTAGAGACAAACAAAAAGAAAGGTAATTCATGCTAAGATGCATGATACAGCCTGTGCTTTTAGTAAGTGCTATCTGGTTCTGTCTCATTTTCTGTCTTATCTTTATAGCTTTCCCAGCTAAGAAAACACTTGAATGCTTTCAGTAAACATTTTCTTCAAGCCATTTCTCTTTATCAGAACTGTTTTCTGGTGACATGCAAAACAGACACAGACTGCTAAGGAAGAATACATTGTTTACCAGAAAAAAAACTTATAATATTCAATATTCTTTTCCATTTATATACTTTGTAGTAAACCTGTTACTGAATAAATCATATGGTTAACTCAATCATTTCCCTATGGAAGCATGAGAAAAACACATTAATTTTTCTTTTGTCATGCTCTTTTAACCAGACCTTTCCTCTCTCCCTTTTCTCCCTACATTTCTTAAAACTGAACAAGGAAAAAGAGAGACAGGAGAAAAAAAAAAAGAACCTGTTTATATTAGTATCCCCAATACATTAAAAAAGAACTAAGAAAACTTTACTTTATGGTTTGTTGAGAAAGTCATGCAACATTTAAACAGTTAACTTTCTCCCTTCTCCTTCCCTCTCCAAAGTAGTTCTCCAAAGATTAATGGCATAATGTAGGGAATATGTTTTAGAGTTCCCTACAAGTGTAACAAAGTCCACAAAAATCCAATATTTCTAAATCCTCTTGTTCTGCCATGTTTCACAAATATAATTATTGATTTGTAAACTCACATTTGTCTGTTTCCAAGTTACTGATTTTATTCTCTGAACATTAATAACACGAAGCAGGGTATATGCTGTAAAGTCCCCCACAAGTTTAACAAAGTCCAAAGAAATCCAGTATTTTCAAATTTTCTAGTTCTGTCATGTTTCACAAATATAATTATTGCTTTATCATCTCACAGTTGACGATTTCCAAGTTACTAGCTTTAATCCTGTTCATCTCCATCTCCAGATCCTGTCTCTTTTTAATTTCTAATATACTCCTGATTCTTCTAATCAATTCTTATGTTTTTTTCATTCTCTCAGGCAAGTGAAACAGTGGAAAAGACTTCACAGACTCAGTCTCTCTGTAGTCCTTATCACCAGGAGAACACAAAGCCGAACCTCCTCCTGATTCACAGCTCACCCTTTGTTGGACAAATTGTTGCATTTCCTCCTTAGCATGTACTTCATCAAAAAAGATTTTCTCCCTCCAGGGAAAACACTTTGAAGATGGCTGGGTGCAGCAGTTTGAGTCTCATGCCTGCTTTTTAACATTCCCTAAATAATGGAACACATTTACTCCTCTTTTGCCTGGTGTATACTGAGTAATCATTCTCCACAAACACTGTACTGTCTCCCATTTTTCTTCTGCCACAGTTTTGTCAGAATGAACTCCTTCTGCTGGTATGACTGCATCTTTACTATTAAGGGTCTAGTTTTTTTCTCATAGCCAGGTTGGGAGCATACACACAATGTGCCCTTTCAACTAGCAACTCTTGCTGTGGAATACCAGTCCAGATGCTTACTTGTGCCTTCATAAAATTAATTCAAGTCTGTTCCTTCCAGCTTCTCAAGTATAGCTCAAAATCTCAGGTTTTCCCTATTTGCTGTGTCCAACATCTTTTCCTGAGCAGTCTCATATTCTGCCAGCCTTTTCTTCATTTCAGCCTTTGATTTTTGCAGCATTATCAACTCATTTAAAACGTCTTCCATTTTTTCCAGCATTTTGTTGTTTATCTTGCTAAATCCCATTAGTGTTTCATTTATTTTATCTAGGTCTGTGTGCAATTGTCTTATATCTTCCTGTAGGTTACTGGAAGTCAAGTCTAGATGTTGCATTGCTTTTTGCTGAACAGATGCAGAACTTTCCCCAGTCAGTGTTTCTTCCTCGCTTTTTGTACCTGATTTTTTTTTCCAGGTTCTCTGTATTTCTTTTTTACTGGCATCTGGGCAGTACACTTACTAGCCAGTTACTGAAATTTACCCATAAACACACAAGTGTACTGGTCTTCTCTAATGAGTTTCTGTTTTCACACTGGGAGAGCTAGATCAAACTGTTACTCAATGTGCAGCCATCTTGGAAGTCGTAGAGTCACTGGTTTTGTGAAGAAACAGGAAATCAAATAGGAGTGGGTCTTTCATGGCTTGAAAACCAAAAGACAGAGTTACCTTGGAGCAGTTGATAGGTTACTAAGTATATGGAGAGTTATACTAATCTATCAGGATAGCTGAATAATTAAATGACTTTAGTTTTCTTGATTAGAAATCTTCTTGGCATTTCCAGTTGAGTGATACATATGGATTTGTAAACAACAAAATGGGCATTTTATTCAATGCTGAGTTTGATAAAGGAAGAATAGTGAGGGTGAACAGGGTTACCACCTTTTCATACGCCCAAAGTGATAGGGCAAACTACATCCATAACCAGTGAAAAAGACTAGACTTTACTGCCAAAATAAAAACTAACTTTTATAGAATGAGTTTTCTGTTGTTTCATATCATATTAACATATGTCAGAAGTTCCCCAAAGTTTGGCAAGGTCTTTCGGATACAAAATAATTGTTTTATGCAACTATCAGAGGAAAAGTACAGTTGTGTAAGTAAAGACATTTGAAAAGATCACTGCTGCAGTAGTCTAAGCTACACAGGTTATTATTCTGCACAGGATATAATGTCTGGCCAGCTTTCAAAGCTTTAGGGTACATCTCATGCACCCAAACCACTGAAGACTCAGGCAGATAATCAGCAGTCTGGGCACCATGTCCTTTGCAGCTTTCATGTCATCTGAAGAAGGGAGGCTAGAACCCTGAAACATGTCAATGCTAGCTGTATAATAATTAATGTCCTCACCTGGCAAAAAAAAAATCATAAAAAAATAAGGGGAAAGAAGGGAGGAAGCAGCTACTGCAGAAGTGATCTATTTGAACATCCACTATTATGGCATGTTTACCTGAATAACTGTACTATAGTCATCATTAGATAACTGTTGCAATACTCGGCCATTTACAAAAGCTCAAGGTCTTCAAGTAGCTCTATCCTATGATGCACTAAGGAATTCCTCAGATCTTGTTTGTTGGTATACTAATATATACATATAAAATTTTACAAGCCCAGAAGAGGGTCAGAGAAAAAAATTAGATGCCAAATAAATCCTCTCTGTCCTCCAGGAGCCAAAGGCTGGGGAAAGGAGGGTGGGATGTAAGAATGAAGGCGATAGGGACAACACACATGGAACATTACGGTGAGTACATAGGTTCATAATTTTTGAGGGAAGCATATTCATCAAATCTGGGGGTGACATGGCCTTGTATGTTTAGGCAAAGGTCACCTCTGAGAGCAAAGCGGACTCCTGGAAGCTGGAGTTCTTCTTCAAGTGGGGCAGCATAGGACAGATTTTTTATCCTTTTTTCTCCTTTTGAACTTGACTTTTCTCCAGCCTGCTGCTGCAAGTGTCGGGTCAGATACATTGGGGCATTGTACTCAATCATTGGTCTGATGGTTGAGTATGAGGAGACTATGACCTCCCTTCTGAGATCCCTTGATGAATCCCTTCATGATAAATGTGGTGGGCAAGAAACTACTTAACTACTTTTACTTTATGGGTGTGGATGACTGACACACTATCAACCTGGGGTCCTGGTCCTGTGATATTATGTGATGTTGTCCTATCTCACCTACATTCTTAGCAGGTTGGGACAGTGTCCCTAGCACCATTTTTCTTAGGTGGCTCAAGGGAGAATATTCTTCAGAACAGTGGATCCGAAGGAGGCCCTGTCCCTGGAGACCAAATCAACTTTGTAATGAGTGATAAAGGTATGAGGTCTTGCCCATGTTGCTGCAGCACAAATGGTATCAACTGGCAGTTTAGCTCAAAAGGCAAAAGAGGTAGACACAGCTCTGGTAGAATGACCTCTTACTTTGTTGGGAAGTTGTTTGTTCTGGGATTTGTAGGTAAATGTAATCAATCTGATAACTATCTGGAAAGAGTGGTCTTAGCAACTGGAGCACCTTTTTTCTGGTCTGAGAAGGAGACAAATAATTGGTCAGTCTTCCTAAAGTCCTCTGTTCTGTGCAAACAGAAACGTAACTGCCTATGACTATCTAGATGGTGTAACATAGGGTCTATTATTACAAGATCGAATGCTTACGTGATTGAACACTTAAACATCGAACTTGTAATATCGAAAGCAAAAAAACAGCGAACACATGATTTAATGCAGGGAATGATTTCCCTTGGCCGTTCGCCAGATTTTGCCATTTTGTCTACTGTAGAGTGATCTCGGAGTTGCTATATTTAGTTAGGGGGTGTGGGGGGGGCACAGCCCCCACATCGGGGGGCATGTGGGGTAAAGCCCGCCACTTAGTTTGGGTGTAACATTATTTTTTTTCACGTGGCCGACTGATGTGTTTTACTGCACTGTTCACAGTTTTTGGGTTCAATATTACAATTCGATGTTTAGGTGTTTGATCAGCTAAGCATTCGATCTTGTAATATAGACGCGTAACACACACTCTGCCTTATTGCCATAGTTGGGAAAAAAAACGGTAAGTCTATGGATTGGTTCAAATTTGATTCCGAGCATACTTTTGGTAAGAAAGACGGGTTTGTACGGAGTGTGACTCTATCCTTGTGGAATAGCATATATGAGGGTTTGATAGACAGTACTTGTAACTCCAAAATTCTTCAAGCTGAAGTTATAGCTACTAAGAAAATCGTCTTCCAGGTTAAGAACGTCCGGTCACAGGATGATGCAAGTTCAAACTGTGGAAGGATCATATGGTAAAATACAAAATTGAGGTTCCATTGGGGTAGACGTGGTTTAATGGCCAGTCTTAGTAGAATGGTACCCCTCAAAAAAGCTTTGCAAAGTCTGTCGGACATAACATTTGGCCCAGTTTCCCCTAAATGGAAATTAGAGATTGCTGCTAACTGAA
The DNA here is from genome assembly GCF_019279795.1 of Protopterus annectens. Lineage (NCBI taxonomy): Eukaryota > Metazoa > Chordata > Ceratodontiformes > Protopteridae > Protopterus > Protopterus annectens. Next base: position 1,299,075,574 of record NC_056733.1, read on the forward strand.
CTTGAATAGTAGCTGCAGCTGCTCCTTCATGAAATAACTTTGCTAAGAACTCCAATATAGAAGATATAGGTGTAGAGAAAGGGCCAATATTATTTTCCAAGGCCCAGGAGGAAACTTTTTCATAAAAGCTTTATGAGAAGAAATCAGGATATGCTGCACTGAAGGTGAAAGGTCAGGTAGCCTGGCAATGTTTGGAATTGGAGCAGCCATGCTATCAACTTGAGGGTTTGAATAGATGGATGGAGCAGTCCCAACGGATGGGTCAGAAGATCCAGAACTGGGTCCAGAATCCAAGGCTCCCCCTGAAGATGAAATTACAGAAAGGGGAAACAGATTTGACGAGGCCAGTAAGGGGCAATAAGTATTAAGGTCTTTCCCAATACACTGGCTTTCTGAAGAACTTTGGGTATCAATGGGAAGGGTGGGAAGGCTTAGAGGAAATATGAGGGCCAATCATGTACAAGTGCATCCCTTGTTGACTCCACAGGAGGGGGGATTAGGGCAAGGTAGCTGCTGCATTTGGCATTCATGGATGTGGCAAAAAGATCGTAGCAAGGCTGGCCTCATTTTCAGAAAATCATTTCTGCTATCTCTTGTGAGACATCAGAATAGCCCTGCTGAGGTTTGTCTGCTATCACGTTGGATTTCCCCAGAATATGTGTTGCTAGAATATGTGTTGCTATCAGAAAGTGTTGGGAGGAGGTCACCAACTGCCATACTCTCACAGCCTCTCGACAAAGGGGGTAAGATTTGGATCCTCCTTGCTTGTTTATGTACCATGCAATTGACATGTTGTCCGACAGTCTCCAGTGGAAGAGAGTCCTGGAATGCTTGCAAAGCTAAGAGCACTGCTCTCATCTCTAGGACACTGATGTGCAAATGGGCCTTGTGATCTCGCCAAGTGCCCTGGACTGTCTTTCCCAGATAATGCCCTCTCTCAATCTGGGAAGTGTCTGTGGCCATGTGGCTAAAGGTTGTAGGAGAACAAATGGTCAGCCTAAGGTCACATGAGTCGAGTGAAGGCAACAAAGAAGGTCTCTCCTGCAAAATTCTGTTATTATGATCTGGTGGGACATAGGTAGTTCCTGCATGAACCACTGAGTGAACAGCAGCCACTGTAGAATTCTCATGTGCAGCAGTGCCAATGGGATCAAATTTATTGCTACTGCCATGGTCCCTAATACTTTCAGAACTGATCTTGCTTGAACCTTCCTTTTGAACAGATGACCTGATGCTGAAGTTTTGTACTCTTTCTGGGGGAAGCTTTACTATCATTTTAAACTATCTAAGTCTGCTCCTATAAAAATGATACGTTGAGATGGCAATAAGGCTGATTTTTCATGATTTATTGTGATTCCAAAATGAGAGCAGAGCTTCAATGTGGTGTCTCTCGCCTTTATTAGTAGATGCTCGATGGTGGTGGTAAGGAGCCAGTCATCTAGGTACGGAAATACTCGGAATCCTAGGCGTGCTAAGTGAGCCATGACTACTGCCATGCATTTGGTGAACACTCTGGGGGCTGAAGTGAGACCAAAGGGCAGAGCTCGAAACTGGTAGTGACTGGCTCCTAGCCAAAAGCGCAAATGACTCCTGGATCGCCAGTCCATTTTTATGTGGTAGTATGCATCCTGGAGGTCTAAAGAGCACATCTGATCGTCTTGTACCAGAAAAAAAGAGTATAGACTGCAGTGTTACCATCTGGAACTTTGACTTTCTTACTGATTTGTTCAGTGTGCTGAGATTCCAGGATGGGTCTCCAGTCCCCTATTTTCTTTGGAACTAAAAGAACCTTGAGTAAGTTCCGGATCCTATTTGGTCTGCAGGGAATTTTTGGATGACTCTTTTTTTGTTTCAACTTTTGTATTTCTATGGTTGCCTGTTCCCTTTGACTGGGTGGAATGACTGGGATGTTTTTCATGTTTGGAACGGGGAAAAAAAATGGTAAGGAATAACCTCTGGATACGATGATTTGCATCCATTTGTCTTCTGTTATATTTAGCCAGGCTTCTGGGTACATAGATAAGCGACCCCTGACTGCCTCCAGAGACTGGCAGGCTGGCCTCCTTTCAGGGGCGCTGGAAGGTTTCAGAAGAGAGGGGTTTACCCAAGGGGCATCCTGAGGCTGTGGGTTTTCACATCTGTGTGGATGTGGTTGTGCTGAGATGGACACTGGTGCCTTTGGGGGAGGAATGAATGGATCTGAGAGTGGAGTTGCCCGTTGGGTCATCATTCTCCTCATCTCCTCAAAGGCCCATGATCCGAGGAAGCTCCTGGCTCTGAAGAACCAGAAGACATTCCTGGCACCAAAGGGGTTGGCTCCGAAGCCGATGTAGGAGCTGAGCTCACCTGCGCCGAAGCCCCGAGAGGCAAGTTAGGATCCAACAAACATCCAATTTGACTGCCCTCCCCGGACCCGACAGGACAGCATCGATCCTAGACTCCTCAAGCTCAGACGGCTCCGAGGAAGTTGGAGCAGTAGTTGGAGCCGAACATCCTGGAACAGGTCTCAGTTCAGACGTTCCACTACTATCAGCTCAGAGCATTCTGGTTCTGAAAACCAGAGTCGGGTTTGAGGAGTAATCGATGGTGACAAGGCAGGTTGAGTCAGTTCAGAAACCGTATTGGTCAGCTCCGATAACAGTTTGGCTAGCACAGGTGTCCTCAAAAGTCTCCGCACCACGTGATCCACATCATCATCATCAGCAAGGCTCCTGGAGGAACGAGAGGAGGGAGCAGGGGATCTTGCAACCTGTAAGATCAGAGATCTTAGGGTCGGAGAAACCGGTCCCATTCCTGGGGACCGGCTCCAAACCTGAAATACCAGCAGTTCTGATATAGGAGGAGCTGATGTAGATGGTTTCTCGGGCCTGACAGATTTTGGTTCCAAAGCAGAAATCTTTGGCATTTTTTTGGAAGCTTTAGATTGATCGGAAGAAGTTGAAGAGGATCTTTTGCCAGATCTGTCAGATTTGTGAGAAGGGGAAGAGGTCTTTTTTTGGGCTCTGACCTTATTCTATGGCCAGAGAAAAAAAAGTTTTCAACAATTCTTTTAAAATCAGTTGGTTCTTTCTTTCAAGAAGAACCCTAGAACTGAATGAATGACAAATAGAGCAAAACTCTTACAAGTGTACTGCTCCAAGGCAGTACACACACACACACTGTATGACCATCTGTAATAGAAATATTCTGAGTGCAGTTTTTAAATCCCAAGAGTTTGGTAACTTTATACATAATAAACACAGCACACCACAATAATATATTTAAATAGGGAAAAAACAAATGGAGAAGTCCCTCTAACTCAAACGGGCTAAGCAGCTCTCTAACTAAAACAAGCTAGCGTGCAGGTTAAAGAATACTAGTAAAAACAGCACACCACAATAATATATTTAAAATGGGGAAAAAAAAACAAATGGAAAAAAGCCCTCTAACTCAAACAGGCTAAACAGAACCCAAGAAAAACACAATCCTTTCGCTCTCCCTTTTTTTCAAAGATAACAAGGGAATATATATATATATATATATATATATATATATATATATATATATATATATATATACATACACATACATCACAGTACTCTTGGTTAACGTTAACTGTTGGATAGCGAGAAAAAAATCTGGGATAGGTGAGGAAAAAGGAATTTAGGCCTTAATATAAATGACGGCCACAGAAAAACAGCAATGGAAACAGAGAGTCTACTTAGTTTGTTATGTTAAGAAAAGGAGAAAACTATGTTATTAAACCAAATCGAAGAGAAAAAGAAGTTATGTCTTACCATAATGTTCCATCTGAGTTGTTGATCCTCGTTCAGTCATTACTTATGGGTATTCGGTTCCGATATCGGAACCGAGCCGGCCATTTCACAAGCTTGCGGCAGCCACAAACTCTCGAGCTAAAGCTTTACCAGCATGCCCCTTTCCCTGTTACCTCAGATGGAGTTTGCAAGTCGATAAGAAGTAGAGGCTATCTCTCAAAACAGGATGATGAGATCCAATATAAGCCTTAGGAAGGGGTTGGAGGGAGGGACGTAATGACTGAACGAGGATCAACAACTCAGATAGAATGTTATGGTAAGACATAACTTCTTTATCTGAAGTTGTTAATCCTCGTTCAGTCCTTACTGATAGGACAGAGTCCCCAGCTACCTTTATTCTTGGGAGGCTCTTATGGAAGGACATTCCTGAGTACCATGGAACCAAAGGAGGCTCTTCCTTTGGAAACCAAATCCAATTTGTAATGACTGATGAAGGTATGAGGTCTAGCCAAAGTTGCAGCTGCACAAATTTCACTTAGAGAGGCTCTAGCATGAAAGGCAGCCGAAGTTGCTACTGATCTTGTAGAATGAGCCCGTACAGTAGTAGGTAAAGGAGTGTTATGCTTTTGGTAGATAAATGTAACACAGTCTTTCAACCATTTAGTCAAAGTGACCTTAGATATAGCACATCCTAATCTAGGTCCAGAAAAAGCTGGAAACAACTGATATGATTTGCGAGAGGATTTAGTTCTGTCCAAATAGAAAGGTATTTGTCTATGAATGTTTAGAGTATGCAGGCAATACTCTCCTCTGCTTGAATGATTAGGAAAGAAAAATTAGGTAGGCACATTTGATGCACAAAGCTTGATGTTCCGAGATATGTCTGGCAGAAGTAATAACGACCAGAAACAAGGTTTTCCATGAAAGAAATTTGAGGTAGCAAGAAGAGGCTGGTTCAAAGGGTGATGCTGTCAGGGTTTGCAAAACTAATGACAGGTCCCAAGGTTGCATTGGTTCCCTGAATGGGGGTTTTAAGTGAATCACACCTTTTAGAAAGGTTTTACAAAACTTGTGTGACATAAAAGATGAGTCTTGGTAACCATTGTGAAAATTATATAGGGCAGCCAGGTGAACTCGAATGGTAGATGCTGACAATCCAGTCTGGAAAAGGTTTGAAAGATATTCCAGCACTACAGAAACAGGAGCCGAGAAAGGATCCATCAATTTATCTTTTAACCAGATTGTAAATCTTTTCCACTTGCTGAGGTATGTACTTCTGTTGGAAGTTTTATGAGAATGCACCTGCTCAATCTGTCCGCTATCACGTTGGAACTCCCGGGAATGTGCATTGCTATCAGAAAGCGGTTGGTAGCCATCACCCATTGACATATCCTCATGGCCTCCCAACAAAGTGGATATGATTTGGTTCCGCCTTCTTTGTTGATGTACCAGACTGCTGACATGTTGTCTGACTATATTGCAATAGTCCCTGATGGAAATAGAGTGTGGAATGCTTGCAACGCTAGAAGCACCACCCTCAGTTCTAGGACACTGATATACAGATGGGTCTCTAGTTCCGACCACGTGCCTTGGACCATCTTCCCTGAAATAGGCTCCCTCACCCCATCAGGGAGGCGTCAGTGGTCACTGTGGCCTTGGGCAGCTGGGGATGAAGGGATGAGACCACAGTTGGGGATTTTGAGACATCCACCAGACTAAGTCTTGTTTGCATGTTTGTGTTGTTTGAATCTTGAATGAAAGGGGGTACTGGAAGGGATACCACTGGGTGAGCAGTAACCACTGCAGTAATCTCATGTGGAATCTCACAAGGGGAACAACAGTGATCAAGGTTGCCATGTAACCTAACAGCTGGAGGACAGAATGTGCTGTGGATTTCTATTGAGAGAGTATCGGTATCAACTGTTCCTTTATTCTTTGAATTCTGTGATCGGGGAGAGATGCTTTGCAATTTTTTGTGTCCAGTAAAACTCAGATGAATTCTATTCACAGAGAAGGGGTTAGGTTGGACTTCTGCCAGATTATGGAGATCCTTATGCTTTGTGCTGTGTTAAGAGTAAATGCTAGGGCTTTTTCCAATAGATGCCTGATGGGGCGGTAATGAGCCAGTCATCTAAATATGGAAATAATTGAATCCTTAACTGCCTTGCACTTGGTGAACACTCTGGGTGCCAACTGAGAGTCCGAGGGGTAGTACTCGGAACAGGTAATGACTGGCTCCTGCACAGAAGCGAAGAAATCTTCTTGATGGTCTGTCCATCTTGATGTGGTAGTACACATCTTGAAGATCTATCGCGCACATCCAATCATCTCTTTCCAACAGTGGAAGGACAGACTGCATTATGACCATCCAGAATTTCTGTACATTTACGAATTTGTTTAGCACACTGAGATCCAAAATTGGTCTCCAGTCCCCTGTCTTTTTTTGGCACCAAAAATGAGTCTTGAGTAGAATCTGGATCCTATCTGGTCTGAAGGGACTATTTGGATGACTGTTTTTTTCTAGCAGCTTTGAAATTTTTAGTGCTGCTTTTTCCCTTTAACTGGGTGGAATGTCAGGTAGGTTTCTGGGGGAGACGGGACAAAGATCGAAGGGGATGTGATAACCTTTGGTTATTATCCGTTGTACCCAAGAATTGGCAGTGATGGCTAACTGGGTAGAACGGTACAAGGAGAAACATCTCCCAACTGCTTCCAGAGGAAAGCAACTGGGCTGCTCCTCAGAAGCGCTGGTAGGATTGGCCAGAGAAAGAATCTCTGGAACCCTGGTTACCCGGACCTCCCCTACCCCGAAAAGGGCATCTTCCATTTGATCCCCCCCCCCTGCCTCTAGGGGAGAACTCAGCCTGTGCATTACAGAAAGATCCTTGAGATTTTTTGCGCCACATTTTTCCACTCTTTTGGTTTCTAGAGAAACTCCTTTGAGGGAGGAGAAATAGACACCCACTGCAGAAAGGGTCTTACTGTCCTGTTCGCATCTAGCCAGTGTGTCTTTTACTTTGGGTCCAAACAAAGAAGAGGCTTATATGGGAGCATTCACAAAGGAAGCCTTGAAGGGTTCCACGAAGTTACACAGGGGCATCCAGGCATAACATCTCTTGATTATGCCTGCACCCGCCAATCTAGCAGCTCCTTCTGTGGCGTGGGAAATGAGATGCACAGAAGAGTTGGAAATTGATACAAGGGTGGCTAACTGTGAGGCCACATTGTCACAGACCTCATCAGAAACAGCTCCAGCCAGGGTTTCAGAAAGCTCAGATATCAAATCTCTTTGAAGCCTGGTGAAATGTGCCATATAATTCAAGGACTTAACTGCAAAGGTTGATGACGTAAAAACATGCTTCCCTAGTTTGTCCACCGCCCGAGATTCCTTGTTGGATGGATGGACAGTCTGGCTCTCTTCTGCCAGTTCCTTTTTTGTAGCGGCCGCCACCACCATGGCATCTACCGGGAGACCTTTAGACCAGTGAGGGTCATTTTCAGGTGGAGGTAGTATTTCGTCTGGCCTTTTGGGAATGGCTTTGATGGTGTCAGGAACCTTCCATGCATGCTGCACGACGAGCCTGACCAAGCTCATCGGCAGGTGGAGTAAGTCAAGAGGTAGGGGGCCGGGCATGAAAGGCCTGCAAGAACACACACTCTTCAGAGGACAGATTTGAAGACTTCCAGTCACCTCTCTGGTTAAGAATTTCTAGGATGTCTCCAAAGGACACCTCAGAAGGTGATCGTGGGGATCCTTCCCGCTCATCAAAATCTATCCCTTTAGTAAAAGACTCTTCTGGAGAGTCCATGTGCTTCCTCTTTCACATACTCTTGCAGTGAACTTCCCCTGGGGAAGACTGTGCAGAGTGAGTCTCCTG